>NC_043973.1:7195161-7434667 GCF_902148855.1 Sphaeramia orbicularis
TCTGTCTTTTTTCCTGGCCTGTGTGGGACTTTGCTATTTTTCCAGATCGTGTGGGACTTGTGTTTTTTTTTTCCAGACAGAACCCCTGTAAGCCTTACCACTTTTTGACCTCTGGTGCTTCTCTCACGTGGAGCTTCATAATGGTAAACTCAAACCGTCTGTGGCCATTTTTCAGCTCCTCTTTCCTGGTCTTACTCTTTTTTTCTTTCTTTCTCCCACTCTTTCCTCCAGCCACCTTAAAGCTGTACACTGAGTTAAGGCATTTTTCAAACCGTCCCGTGGAGACGGAATGCTACCCCACATTGCAGCCACACAGTGGGGCTTAACTCTGGCCCTCCTTTCCTGTCTTCGGTGTGACTCGGGCTTCTACAAACTGATTGCACTTGCTGTATTTATTGTATTTTCAATGTACTGTAATGTTTTTATTGTTTTTTAATGGTATTTGAATTGTATTTTCTTTTTACTTTTTATTTCTGCTTTGCACTGTAAAGAAGTTTTTGACTGTGTCTGTGAAACGTACTCTTTCAATAAAATTTGACTATTTTCCCACTCTCTTCTTACTCGGGGCCCTCTCTCCCCCTTTCTTCATCAGCCACCTTAAAGCTTCACACTTGGACTGAAAATCAAATCCTCTGGCCCGGTTAAGGTTAGGGTTGAGGCCAGGGAAGGGCCGGGGTTTTGGGTCCGGGCTCGGGCTCCGTTCCAGGGTTTAGGGTTAGGGCTGAGGCCAGGGCCAGGTTGGGGCTCCGGGCTCGGGCTCCGTTCCAGGGTTTAGGGTTAGGGCTTAGGCCAGGGCCAGGGTTGGGGCTCCGGGCTTTGGCTAAGTTCCAGGGTTCAGGTTAGGGCTGAGGTGAGGGTGAGGGTTAGGGCTCCTAGCGTTTGGCTTCGTTCCTTGGTTAGGGTTTAGGGCTGAGGCCAGGGCAAGGGTTGGGGCTCCGGGCTCGAGCTAGTTCCAGGGTTCGGGTTAGGGCTGTGGCAGCTGGGTGAGGGTAATGGTAGTTCCGAGCTCCGGCTCAATTTCAGGCTCCAGGCTCTAGGCTCCGGGCTCCGGGCTTCGGGCTCCGGGGCTCCGGGCTCTAGGCTCCAGGCTACAGGCTCCGCGCTCAAGAATCCTGGCTTTTTGTCTTTTCCAGGCTACGAGCTCCAGGCTAAAGGCTCCAGACTCCAGGATTGGGGGTCAGTTCAAGGCTCTGGACTAAGACTCCAGGCTCCAGGCTCCAGGCTCCAGGTTCCAAGTTCGAAGCTCCCGGCTCAAGGCTCCACAATCCAGGCTCTGGGCTAAGGGTAAGCTCCAGGCTCAGGCTCCAGAATCCAGGCTCACTGCTCCAGGCTCAAGGCTCCAGGCTCCAAGCTCCAGGCTCAAGGCTCAAGGCTCCAGGCTCCAGGCTCCAGGCTCGAGGTTCAGTTCCAGTCTCAAGTTCCTGGCTCCAGGCTCCGGGCCTCCAGGCTTTGTGCTTGATGTCTTCTTCCAGGCTCTAGGCTCAATGCTCAAGATCCAGGGTCCAGGCTCCAGGCTCGTGATAAGTTCGAGGCTCCGGGCTCTTGGCTCTTTGGTCCGGGTTCGGCGTCAGTTCCAGGGTCCGGGCTATAGGTTCCAGGTTCCAGGCTCCAGCCTCATCGATCCAGTATACGGGCTGCGGATTCAGGTCTGTTCCATTCTCCAGTCTCCGGCTCAAGTCTCCTGTTCAGTTCAAGGCTCCAGGCTCAAGTTCCAGACTCCAGGTTTCAAGTCTCCAGGCTCATTGCTCCAGGCTACGAGCATCGAGACAGTTCCAAGTTCCGGTCTCCAGGCGCCAGGCTTCTTGCTCGGGGTAAGTTTCATGTTTGGGGTTCATCACCCAGGGCTCTAGGCACCAGGCATGGGGTTTTTTCCAGGCTCCAGGCTTTGGGCTCGGGGTCTTCTTCCAGGGTCAAGGCTCAAGGTTCAAGGCTCCCAGCTCCAGGCTCAGAACTCCAGGCTAAAAGCTCAAAGCTCAAGGCTCTTGGCTCAAGATCAGTTCCCTACTCCGGTCTCAAGGACGCAGGGTTTCTGGTTCGGGTTGTATTCCATGCTCTGGCCTTCGGGCTCAAGGCTCCATGCTTCGGGCTCGGGGTAAGTTCCATGCTCGGGGATCCACGCCCCTTTCTCCAAGCTCTGAGAACTGGGTCATTTCCACACTCCGGGCTCCAGAAACCAGTTTCAAGGCTCCACACTCGGGGTGAGTTCCAGGCTCCGGACTCCAGGCTCCGGGGTGAGGGCTCCAGACTAGAGACTCCAGGCTCTAAGCTCCAGGCTCCAGGCTCAAGGCTCCAGGCTCCGCTCTCCAGGCTCCATGTTCTAGCTCTGGGATGCAGGCTTAAGGCTCCATGTTTGGGGTTAGTTCCAGGCTCCATGCTTAAGGCTCCAGGCTCGAGGCTCCGGGTTCAGTGTCAGTTCCAGGCTCCGGGCTCCCCGCTCAAAGCTCCAGGCTCCGGGCTCTGGGCTGCGGGCTCCGGGTTCCAGGTTCCGGGCTCCGGGCTCCGGGCTCCGGGCTCCGGGCTCCGGGCTCCGGGCTCCGGGCTCCGGGCTCCGGGCTCCGGGCTCCAGGCTCCAGGCTCTTGGCCTGGGGAAATTTCCAAGCTCTGGTCTCCACATTTCTGGCTTGGGGTCAGTTCAAGGCAAATGGCTCCATTTTCCAGGCTCATTGCTATGCGTTTCAGGCTCCCGGCACCAGGCTCAAGGCTGAAGGCTGAAGGCTAAAGGCTCCAGGCTCGGAGTAAGTTCCTTGCTCCGGGCTCAAATCTCCAAGCTCAAGGCTTGGGGTCAGTTCCACGCTCTAGGTTCCAGGCTCAGTGCTCAACGCTGCATGGTTCAGGCTCTTTGCTCCAGGCTCCAGGCTCCAGGCTAAAGGCTCTAGGCTTAAGCCTAGTTTCCTAAGGGATCAAGGCTTTGGCTTGGAGTAGGTTCGTAGCTCCGGGCTCCAAGTTTACGGCTCCATATTTCGGGCTCAGTTTCAGGATGCAGGCTCTATGCTCCAGGCTTGTGACTACGCGTTCCAGGCTCCAGTCACCGTGCTCTAGGCTCAAGGCTCCGGGCTCAAGGTTCCAGCCTCGGGGTCAGTTCCATGTTCCGGGCTCAAGGCTCAAAGCTCATGGCTCTGGGTCAGTTCAATGCTCTTGGCTCCAGGCTCCATGCTCAAGGCTGCATGGTTCAGGCTCTTGGCTCAAGGCTCAAGGCTCAAGGCTCCAGGCTCCAGGCTCCAGGCTTCAGGCTCCATGCTCCAGGCTCAGGGCTCCAGGCTCCAGGCTCCAGGCTCCAGGCTCCAGGCTCCAGGCTCCAGGCTCCAGGCTCGGGGTCAGTTCCAGGCTCAAGGCTCCAGGTTCTTCTCTCCCGGCTTCGCTCTCCAGGCTTCGGGCTGCGGGCTCATGGCTACAGGCTCATGGCTCCAGGTTATAGGCTCCAGGGTCGGGGTAAGTTCCAGGCTCCGGGCTCCATGCTTAAGGCTCTGGGCTAAAGGCTCCGGGCGCAGGATCAGTTCAAGGCTCTGTGACTTCCCCTCGAGGCTCAAGGCTCCGGGCTCCAGGCTCAAGGCTCCAGGCTCAAGGCTCCAGGCTCAAGGCTAAAGGTTCAAGGCTCAGGGCTCCAAGCTTCATGTTCAAGGCTCAAGGGATTAGACTCCAGGCTTCAGGCTCCAGTCTCCAGGATCGTCATCAGTTCGAGGCTCCGGGCTCTAGGCTCTAGGGTCCGGGTAAGTGTCAGTTCCAAGTTCTGGGCTCCAGGTTCCAGGTTCCAGGTTCCAGGTTCAAGTTTCCAGGCTCCAGGCTCATCGATCCAGTATACGGGCGGATTTAGGGTAAGTTCCATGCTCACGTCTCCAGGCTCTAGTCTCCGGTTCAGTTCAAGGCTCCATGCTCCAGACTCAAAGTTCCAGACTCCAGGCTCAAGGCTCCAGGCTCAAGTCTCCAGGCTAAAGGCTCCAGGCTACGGGCAGGGAGTCAGTTCCAAGTTCCGGTTTCCCGGCTTTCAGGCGAGAGGCTTCCTGCAAGGGGTAAGTTTCATGCTTGGGGTTCAACACCCAGGGCTCCAGGCTCCAGGCACTGGGTTTTTTTCCAGCCTCCGGGCTTTAGACTTTGGGCTCGGGGTCTTCATCCAGGCTCCAGGCTCCAGGCTCCAGGCTCCAGGCTCAAGGTTCCAGGCTCCAGGCTACGGGCATAGAGTCAGTTCCAAGTTCCGGTCTCCCGGCTTTCAGGTGCAAGCTTCTGGCTCGGGGTAAATTTCATGCTTGGGGTTCATCGCCCAGGGCTCCAGGCTCCAGGCATGGGGTTTTTTCCAGCCCCTGTGTTCCAGGCTTTGTGCTCGGGGTCTTCTTCCAGGGTCAAGGCTCAAGGCTGCAGGTTCAAGGCTCCCAGCTCCAGGCTCCAAGGAGCCATCTTGGAGCCTGGAGAAGGCTCTTGGCTCAAGATCAGTTCCATAATTCTTTCTCCAGGAACCAGGTTTCGGGTTCGGGGTGTATTCCATGCTCTGGCCTACGGGCTCCAGGCTCCAGGCTCCAGGCTTCGGGCTCAAGGCTACAGGCTTCGGGCTTGGGGTAAGTTCTATGCTCGGGGATCCACGCCCCTGGCTCCAGGCTCTGAGAACGGGGTCAGTTCCGCACTCGGGGCTCCAGATACCAGGTTCAAGGTTCCACACTCGGGGTCAGTTCCAGGCTCCGGACTCCAGGCTCCGGGGTTAGGGCTCCAGACTCCAGCCTCCAGCCTCCAGGCTCAAGGCTCAAGGCTCCACTCTCAAGGGTCCATGTTTCAAGCTCTGGGATCCAGGCTTTAGGCTCCATTCTTGGGGTCAGTTCCAGGCTCCACGCTCCATGCTTCAGTCTCCGGGCTCAAGGCTCTGGGCCCAGTGTCAGTTCCAGGCTCCGGGCTCCTCGTTCAACGCTCCAGGCTCCGGGCTCAAGGCTCTGGGCCTGGCGTCAGATCCAAGCTCCGGTCTCCAGGTTTTAGGCTCCACATTTCTGGCTCGGGGTCAGTTCAAGGCTAATGGCTCCATTTTCCAGGCTCGTTGCTACGCGTTCCAGGCTCCCAGCTCCAGGCTAAAAGCTCCAGGCTCAATGCTCCAGGCTCTGGGCTCATGATCAGTTCCATACTTCGGTCTACAGGACACAGGTTCGGGTTCAGGAATCTTCAATTCTCTTGCCTTCTGGCTCCAGGCTACAGGCGTTGGCCTGCGGCCTGCGACCTGCGGGTTTCAGGCTGCGTACTCCATGCTCCAGGCTCCGGGCTGCAGGCTCCAGGCCCAATACTGAAGGCTCTGGGCTCCAGGCTCCAGGCTCCGGGCTCCAGGCTCCAGGCTCCAGGCTCCAGGCTTGGGGTCAGTTCCAGACTCCGGGCTCCATGTTTCAGGGTCATGGCTCAAGACTAAAGGCTCCAGGATCCAGGATCCAGGCTCCATTCTCAAGGCTCCAGGCTCTGGGCTCAAGGCTCCCGACTCCAGGCTCCAGGCTCCAGGTTCTGCGCTCCATTTTCCGATTTCAAGAATCCGAGCAAGGGTTTAGCTCCAGGCTCCGGGCTCAGGGCTCAAGCCTCCAGTCTCCAGGCTTCAGATTCTTTTCTCCCTGCTCAAGGCTCCGGGCTCCAGGCTTCGGGCTTTGGGGCAGTTCTAATCTCCAGGGACCAGGCTTCAGGCTCCAGGCTTTAGGTTCTGGGTCAGTTCCAGGCTCCGAGCTCAAGTCTCTGGCCCCAGGCTTCAGGTTCTTGGAACCAGGCTCCAGGTTCCAGACAGCTCGTTCCAGGATTGGGGATCAGGATAAGTTTGAGGCTCTGGGCTCAAGGCTCTTGGATCAGTGTCAGTATTTTGCTCCGGGCTCAACTTTGCAGGCTCCAGGTTCCATTCTCCATGCTCCAGGCTCCAGGCCAAGGCTCCAGGCTCCAGGCTCCAGGTTCAAAGCTCCAGGCTCAAAGCTCCAGGCTCTATGCTCGGGATCAGTTAAAGGCTCCGGGCACAAGGACCCAGGCTTTTGGTTCAGGGTGTATTCCATGGCCTGGCCTGTGGGCTCCAGACTCCAGGCTCCGGGAATTTGGTCAGGTCAAAGTTCCGGTCTCCAGGGTTAAGGCTCCATGCTTCGGGCTCAGGCTAAGTTCCATGCTTGGGGTTCCACGCCATTGGCTCCAGGCTCCGGGAATAGGGTTATTTCCATGCTCCGGGCTCCAGAATCCAGGCTTCGGACTTGGAGTCAGTTCCAGGCTCCAGGCTCCAGGCTCCAGGCTCCAAGCTCCAGGATCCAGGCTCCAGCCTCTTGGCTCCAGGCTCCAGGCTCAAGGCTCACAGCTCCACGCTCACGGCTCAATGCTCCAAGCTCAGGGGTCCATGCTCGGGGTGAGTTCAAGTCTCCTGGCTTAGGGTCCTAGCTTAAGGTTCCGTGCTCGGGGTCAGTTCCAGTCTCCGGGCTCCGGGTTCCGGGCTCCGGGCTCCGGCCTCCGGCCTCCGGCCTCCGGCCTCCGGGCTCCAGGCACAGGGTCATTTCCAGGCTCCTGGCTCAAGACTCCAGGCTCCAGGCTCTGGACTTGGGGTCAGTACAAGGCTTCAGGCTCAAGGCTCCAGGCTCCAGGGTCTTGGTCAGTTGCAGACTCCGTTATCCAGGCTACCGGCTCAAGACTCTTGGCCCGAGATCAGTTCCAGGCTCCGGGCTAAAGGATCCAGGCTCCGCGATCCAGGCTTTTGGTTCCAGACTCCAGGCTCCAGGCTCCAGGCTCCAGGCTCAAGTCTCCAGGCTAAAGGCTCCAGGCTACGGGCATTGAGTCAGTTCCAAGATCCGGTCTCCAGGCGCCAGGCTTCTGGCTTGAGCTAAGTTTCACGCTTGGGGTTCCACACCCAGGGCTCCAGGCAACAGACACAGGGTTTTTTTTCGAGGCTCTGGGCTCAAGGCATTGGGCTCGGGGTCTTCATCCTGGCTCAAGGCTCTTGGTTCAAGGCTCCCAGCTCCAGGCTCAAAGCTCCAGGCTCTGGGCTCAAGATCAGTTCCATACTCCGGTCTCCAGGACTCAGGTTTCGGGTTCAGGGTGTATTCCATGCTCTGGCCTTCGGGCTCCAGGCTCCAGGCTCCAGGCTTCTGGCTCGGATTAAGTTCCATGCTTGGGGATCCATGCCCTTGGCTCCAGGCTCTAAGAACGGGGTACTTTCCACACTCCGGGCTCCAGAAACCAGGTTCAAGGCTCAACTCTCGGGGTGAGTTCCAGGCTCCAGACTCCAGGCTCCTGGGTCAGGGCTCCAGACTCCAGACTCCAGGCTCCAAGCTCCAGGCTCAAGGCTCAAGGCTCCAGGCTCCAGGCTTAGGGCTCCAGGCTCAAGGTTCAAGGCTCAAGGCTCCAGGCTCCGCTCTCCAGGCTCCATGTTACAAGCTCTGGGATCCAGGCTAAAGGATCCAGGCTCGGGGTCACTTCCAGGCTCAAGGCTCCAGGTTCTTCTCTCCAGGCTTCGCTCTCCAGGCACCGGGCTGTGGGCTCATGGCTCACGGCTAAAGGCAAGGTTTTAGACTCCATAATACGGGCTCAGTTCTAGGCTACCCGCTCTATTTTCCAGGCTCATGACTACGTGTTCCAGGCTCCATGCACCTTGCTCCAGGCTCATGGTTCAGGGCTCGGGGTCAGTTCCATGCTCCGGGCTCAAGAGTCCAGCCTCAAGGCTCAGAGTCAGTTCATGGCTCCAGTCACCAGGCTCTAGACTCCATGCTCAAGGCTCCATGCTTAAAGCTCTTGGCTCCAGGCTATACACTCAAGGACGAGTGTCAGTTCCAGGCCTCGGGCTCCACACTTCAGGCTCCGGGCTCAAGACTCCGGGCTCAAGGCTCTTGGCATGGGGTCATTTCCAAGTTCCGGTCTCCAGGTTTTTGGCTCCACTTTTCAGGCTTGGGGTCAGTTCCAGGCTACAGGCTCAAAAGTCCAGGTTCGTTTCTATGCGTTCCAGGTTCAAGGCTCCCAGTACAAGGCTCAAAGCTTAAGGCTCAGAGCTCAAGGCTCCAGGCTCGGGGTGAGTTCCATGCTCCGGGCTTAAGGCTCCAAGCTCAAGGCTCTGGGTCAGTTCCAGGCTCAAGTCACAAGGCTCTGGGCTCCGGGCCCCGGGCTTCAGGCTCCGCGCTCAAGAATCCTGGCTTTTTGTCTTTTCCATGCTATGAGCTCCAGGCTAAAGGCTCCAGACTCCAGGATTGGGGTCAGTTCAAGGCTCCGGGCTGAAGGCTTCAGGCTCCAGGCTCCAGGCTCCAGGCTCCAGGCTCCAGGCTCCAGGCTCCAGGCTCCAGGCTCCAGGTTCCAGGCTCCAGGCTCCAGGCTCCAGGGTCGGAGTCATTTCCATGCTCCGGGCTCCGGGCTCTGGGCTCTGGGCTCAGGGCTCCGGATTCCAGGCTCCGGGCTCCGGGCTCCGGGCTCCGGACTCTGGGCTCCAGGCTCCGGGCTACAGGCTCCGCGCTCAAGAATCCTGGCTTTTTGTCTTTTCCAGGCTACTAGCTCCAGGCTAAAGGTTCCAGACTCCAGGACTGGGGTAAGTTCAAGGCTCCGGGCTGAAGGCTCCAGGCTCCAGGCTCCTGGCTCCAGGCTCCAGGCTCCAAGTTCCAAGCTCAAAGCTCCCGGCTCAAGGCTCCACAATCAAGGCTCTGGGCTAAGGGTAAGCTCCAGGCTCCGGGCTTCAGAATCCAGGCTCCAGGCTCGAATCTCCAGGCTCCAGGCTCCAGGCTCCAGGCTCCAGGCTCCAGGCTCCAGGCGCCAGGCTCCAGGCTCCAGGCTCCAGGCTCGGGTTCAGTTCCAGTCTCGAGGTTCCTTGCTCCAGACTCCGGGCTCAGGCTCTGGGCTCCAGGCTTTTGGCTTTGTGTCATCTTCTAGGCTCTAGGCTCCATGCTCCATACTCCAGGGTCCAGGCTCCAGGCTCCAGGCTCCAAGCTCCAGGCTACAGGCTCGTGATAAGTTCGAGGCTCACGGCTCTTGGCTCTTTGGTCCAGGTTCGGCGTCAGTTCCAGGGTCCGGGCTATAGGTTCCAGGTTCCAGGCTCCAGGCTCCAGGCTCATCGATCCAGTATACGGGCTCAGGTTTCAGGATAAGTTCCATGCTCCAGTCTCAAGTCTCCAGGCTCAAGTCTCCGGTTCATTTCAAGGCTCCATGCTCCAGACTCCTATTCCAGACTCCAGGCTAAAGTCTCCAGGCTCAAGGCTCAGGGCTACGGGCAGGGAGTCAGTTCCAAGTTCCGGTTTCCCGGCTTTCAGGCGCAAGGCTTCCTGCAAGGGGTAAGTTTCATGCTTGGGGTTCCACACCCAGGGCTCCAGGCTCCAGGCACGGGGTTTTTTCCAGCCTCTGGGCTTAAGGCTTTGGGCTCGGGGTCTTCTTCCAGGGTCAAGGCTCCAGGTTCAAGGCTCCCAGCTCCAGGCTCTTGGCTCAAGATCAGTTCCATACTTCGGTCTCCAGGAACTAGGTTTTGGGTTCAGGGTTTATTCCATGCTCTTGCCTTTGGGCTCCAGGCTCCAGGCTCCAGGCTCCATGCTTCGGGCTCAAGGTACCAGGCTTCGGGCTCGGGGTAATTTCCATGTTCGGGGATCCACGCCCCTGGCTCCAGGCTCTGAGAACTTGGTCAGTTCCGCACTCCGGGCTCCAGAAACAAGGTTCAAGACTCCACACTCGGGGTCAGTTCCAGGCTCCGGACTCCAGGCTCCGGGGTGAGGGCTCCAGACTCAAGCCTCCAGCCTCCAGGCTCAAGGCTCAAGGCTCCACTCTCCAGGGTCCATGTTTCAAGCTCTTGGATCCAGGCTTAAGGCTCCATGCTTGGGGTCAGTTCCAGGCTCCAGGCTCAAAGCATCAGTCTCCGGGCTCAAGGCTCCGAGCTCAGTGTCAGTTCCAGGCTCCGGGCTCCCCGTTCAAAGCTCAAGGCTCCGGGCTCAAGGCTCTAGGCCTGGGGTTAGTTCCAAGCTCCGGTCTCCAGGTTTTAGGCTCCACATTTCCAGGCTCGTTGCTCCGCGTTCCAGGCTCCCAGCTCCAGGCTCCGGGCTCAAGATCAGTTCCATACTTCGGTCTACAGGACACAGGTTTCGGGTTCAGGGAATATTCCATGCTCTTGCCTTCTTGATCCAGGCTCCAGGCGTTGGGCTCTGGGCTGCGGCCTGCGCCCTTCAGGTTTCAGGCTGCATACTCCATGCTCCAGGCTCTGGGCTGAAGAGCTCCAGACCCAAGACTAAAGGCTCTGGGCTCCAGGCTCAAGGCTCCAGGCTCCAGGCTCCAGGCTCCAGGCTTGGGGTCAGTTCCAGGCTCCAGGCTCCATGTTTCAGGGTCATGGCTCAAGACTCCAGGCTCCAGGCTCCAGGCTCCATGCTCAAGGCTCCAGGCTCATGGCTCCTCACTCCAGGCTCCAGGCTCTGGACTCCATGCTCAGGGCTCCAGGCTCAAGGTTCAAGTCTCCAGGCTCCACTCTCCAGGCTCCATGTTTCAAGCTCTGGGATCCAGGCAAAAGGCTCCATGCTTGGGTTCAGTTCTAGGCTCTAGGCTCAAGGATCTTGGCTCCCGGCTCCTTGCTCCAGGCTCCAGGCTCCAGGCTCCAGGCTCCAGGCTCCAGGCTCCGGGTCAGTTCCATGCTCAAGGTTCCAGGTTCTTCTCTCCAGGCTTCGCTCTCCAGGCCCCGGGATGTGGGCTCATGGCTCATGGCTACAGGCTCAAGTCTCCAGGCTATAGGCTCCATGGTCAGCGTCAGTTTCAGGCTCCGAGCTCAATGCTTCAGGCTCTGGGCTCAAGGCTCCAGGCTCAGTGTCAGTTCCAGGCTTTGAGATTCCCCCTCAAGGCTCCAGGCTCCGGGCTCCAGACGCTTTTCATGGGGTCAGTTCCAAGATCTGGTCTCCAGGTTTTTGGCTCCTTTTCATGGGCTCTAGGTCAGCTCCAGGCTAAAGGCTCCATTTTCCAGGTTCGTTGCTACGCGTTCAAGGCTCAAGGCTCCCAGCACCAGGTTCCAGCCTGAAGGCTCCAAGCTCAAGGCTCCAGGTTAAGGGTAAGTTCCATGCTCAAGGGTAAATGCTCAAAGATCAAGGCTCGGGGTCAATTCCAGGCTGAAGTCACCGGGCTCTTGGCTGCAGGCTCCAGGCTCAAGGCGCCATGCTTCAAGCTCTTGGCTCCAGGCTCATGGCTCCACACTCGGGGTCAGTTCCAGGCTCCGGACTCCATGCTCCGGGGTCAGGGCTCCAGACTACAGACTCCAGGCTCTAGGCTCCATGCTTAGAGCTCTTGGATCCAGGCTAAAGGCTCCATGCTCGGGGTCAGTTTAAGGCTCCAGGCTCCATGCTAATGGTTCCGGGCTCAAGGCTCCGGGCTCATGGCTTGGGGTTTGTTCCAGGCTCCGGTCTCCAGGTTTTAGGCCCCACATTTCGGGCTCGGGGTCAGTTCAAGGCTAATGGCTCCATATTCCAGGCTCGTTGCAACGCTTTCCAGGCTCCAGGCTCCCTTCACCAGGCTCAAGGCTGAAGGCTTAAAGCTAATGGCTCAAGGCTCTTGGTAATTTCTTTCTCCGGGCTCAAGACTCCAAGCTCAAGGCTTGGGGTCAGTTCCACGCTATAGGCTCCAGGCTCCATGCTCAAGGCGTCATGGTTCAGGCTTTTTGCTCCAGGCTCCAGGCTCCAGAAACAAGGCTCTAAGCTCAAGGATCATGGCTCCAGGCTCCAGGCTCAAGGCTCAAGGCGCCAGGCTCCAGGCTCCAGGCTCTAGGCTCCAGGCTCCAGGCTCCAGGCTCCAGGCTCCAGGCTCCAGGCTCCAGGCTCCAGGCTCCAGGCTCCAGGCTCGGGGTCAGTTCATGGCTCAAGGCTCCAGGCTCTTCTCTCCAGGCTTCGCTCTTCAGGCTCCGGGCTGCGGGCTCCAGGCTCAAGGCTCATGGCTCATGGCTCCAGGCTAAAAGGTGCAAGGCTCCAGGGTCGTTGTTAGTTGAAGGCTCCGTTCTCCAGGCTACTGGCTCCAGACTCCAGGCTCGGAATATGTTTCAGGCTCTTGGCTAAAGGATCCAGGCTCCGCACTCCTGGTTTTGGGTCACTTCAATGTTCCTGGCTCCAGGCTCAAGCTTCTAGGCTCGGTGTCAGTTTCAGGCACCGTACTCCAGGCTCCAGGCTCAAAGCTCCAGGCTCAAGCCTCCAGGCTCCGTGCCCCAAACACCAGGTCATGACTCCAGGTTCCTTGCTGAGGAAAATTTCTAGGCTGTGGGCTCTTTGCTCCAGGCTCAGTGTCATTTCTAGGCTTTGGGCTCCATGTTCCGTGCTCCAGGCTCCAAGCTCCAGGCTCTGACCTCCAGGCTCCAGGCTCCATGCTCTGGGCTTGGGGTCAGTTAAGGGCTCCAGGCTCAAGGCTCCAGGTACCATTTTCAAGGCTCCGGGCTCCAGGCTCCAGGCTCCAGGCTCCAGGCTCCAGGCTCCAGGCTCCAGGCTCTAGGCTCTAGGCTCAAGGCTCCAGGTTCTGCGCTCCATTTTCTGATTTCAAGAATCTGAGCAAGGGTTAAGTTCCATGCTCCGGGCTCAGGGCTAAAGCGTCCAGTCTCCATGCTTCAGATTCCAGGCTCCCTGCTAAAGGCTCATGGCTCCGCGCTCAAGGCTCCGGGCTCCAGGCTTTGGCTTCAGGTCTTCTTCCAGGGTCTAGGCTCAAGGCTGAAGGTTCAAGGCTCCAAGCTCTAGGCTCAAAGCTCCAGGCTCAAAGCTCAAGGCTCTGAGCTAAAGATCAGTTCCATACTTCGGTCTCCAGGACCCAGGTTTCGGGGTGTATTCCATGGTCTTGCCTTCGGGCTCCAGGCTCCAGGCTTCGGGGTAAATTCCATGCTCGGGGATCCACGCCCCTGGCTCCAGGCTCTGAGAACGGGGTCATTTCCACACTCCGGGCTCTAGAAACCAGGTTCAAGGCTCCACACTCGGGGTCAGTTCCAGTCTCGGGACTCCAGGCTCCGGGGTGAAGGCTCTAGACTCCAGACTCAAGGCTCCAGGCTCAAGGCTCAAGGCTCAAGGCTCCAGGCTCCATGTTTCAAGCTCTGGGATGCAGGCTTAAGGCTCCATGCTTGGGGTCAGTTCCAGGCTCCATGCTATAGGCTCAGGGCTCACGGCTCCGGGCTTATTGTCAGTTCCAGGCTCTGGGCTCCCTGCTCAAAGCTCCAGGCTCCGGGCTCCAAGCTCTGGGCCTGGGGTCAGTTCCAAGCTCCGGTCTCCAGGTTTTATGCTCCACATTTCGGGCTCGGGGTCAGATCAAGGTAAATGGCTCCATTTTCCAGGCTCGTTGCTAGGCGTTCCAGGCTTCAGGCTCCCGGCACCAGGCTCAAGGCTGATGGCTAAAAGCTCAAGGCTCCAGGCTCAGGGTAAGTTCCTTGCTCCGGGCTCAAAGCTCCAAGCCCAAGGCTTGGTGTCAGTTACACGCTCTTGGCTCCAGGCTCCACGCTCAAGGCTGCATGGTTCAGGCTCTTGGCTCCAGGCTCCAGGCTCCAGGCTCCAGGCTCCAGGCTCCAGGCTCCAGTTTCCAGGCTCCAGGCTCTAGGCTCAGGGTCAGTACCAGGCTCAAGGCTCCAGGTTCTACTCTCCAGGCTTCGCTCTCCAGGGTCCGTGCGTCCCCCCTCGAGGTTCCAGGCTCCGGGCTCCAGGCTCCAGGCTCAAGGCTCCACGCTCAAGGCTCCAGGCCCCAGGGACTTGGTCAGTTGCAGACTCCATTATCCAGGCTACCGGCTCAAGACTCTAGGCTCGGGATCAGTTCCAGGCTCCTGGCTAAAGGATCAAGGTTCCGCACTCCAGGCTCCATGTTCCAGGCACAGGGCTCCGGGCTTGGTGTCAGTTCCATGCTCCGGGCACCAAGCTCCAGCCTCTAGACTCGGGGTCAGTTTCAGGCACTGCGCATTGGGCTCCAGGCTCAAGGCTCCATGACCCAAACTCAAGGTCAAGGCTCCAGGTTCCTTGCTGAGGGTCATTTCCAGTCTCCTTTCCTAAGGGATCAAGGGTTTGGATTTGGAGTATGTTCGTAGGTCCGGGCTCCAGGTTTTAGGCTCCATATTTTTGGCTCAGTTCCAGGCTAAAGGCTCTACGCTTCAGGCTTGTGACTACACGTTCCAGGGTCCAGGCACCTTGCTCCAGGCTCAAGGCTCCGGGCTCGGGATCAGTTCCATGCTCCAGGCTCAAGACTCCAGGCTCAAGGCTCTGAGGCAGTTCATGGCTCCAGTCACCAGGCTCTAGACTCCATCCTAAAGGCTCCATGGTTTAAGCTCCAGGCTCCAGTCTCAAGGCTCCAGGCTCCAGGGTTGGGGTCATTTCCATACTCCGGGCTCCAATCTCTATGCTCAAAGCTCTTGGTTGGGGGTCAGGTCCAAGCTCTCTGCACCGGGTTTCATGCCCCAGATTCAAGACTCCATGCTCTGGGCTCTAGGCTCCATGCTCAAAGCTCCGGGCTCCATGATCCATGCTCTAAGCTCCGGGCTCCTTTCTCCGGTCACCAGGCTTAAGGCTTCAGGCTTCAGCCTTCAGGCTTCAGGCTTATGGCTCCGGGCTCAGGGTTAATTCGAGGCTCCGGGCTCCAGGTTTCAGTTTCAGGGTCAGTTTCAGGCTTCGTACTCCATGCTCCGTGCTCAAGGCTCTGGGTCCGTTCCAGGCTCTGGGTTCCAGCCTCCTACGTCTAGGCTCCGCATTCAATGTTCCGGGCTCCAGGCTCAAGGCACGGGGTCATTTCCAGGCTCCGGTCTCCAAGTTCCCGGACGTGTGGTCAGTTCCAAGCTCCGGGCTCCAGGCTCAGTGCTCCAGGCTCCAAGCTTCAAGTTCCAGGCTTAAGCTTCATGCTCCAGGCTCCAAGTTCCAGGCTCGGCGCTCAAGGCTCCGTACTCTTGGCTCTTGGCTCCAGGCTCCGGGCATGGGGTAGGTTCAAAGTTCTGGGATCCAGGCTTCAGGCTCCAGGCTTCGGGTTTGGGGTAAGTTGCAGGCTCCGGGTTTCCATTCCTTGGGCTCAAGACTCCGGGCACGGGGTTATTTCCAGTCTCCGGGCTCAAGACTTTGGGCCTTGGGTCTTCTTCCCAGCTCCAGGCTCCATGCTCCCGTTTCAAATCTTCCGGCTCAAAGCTCATGGCTCCGGGTTTGGGATCAGTTCAAGACTCCGGGTTCCAGGCCCCAGGTTCCGAAGTCGGGGTCAGTTCCAATTTCGAAGCTCCGGGCTCAAGGCTCCACAATCAAGGATCAAGGCTCTGGGCAAAGGATAAGCTCCAGACAACGGGCTCCAGGCTCCATTCTCGGGTTAGGTTCCAGTCTCGAGGTTCCTTGCTCTCGGCTCCGGGCTCCAGGCGTTTGGCTTGGTGTCTTCTTCCAGGCTCTAGGCTCCAGGCTCGTGACTCCAGGCTCCAGGCTCAAGGCTCAAGGCTCCAGGCTCCAGGCTCCAGGCTCCAGGCTCCAGGCTCGTGATCAGTTCTAGGCTCCAGGCTCTAGGCTCCAGGCTCCAGGCTCCAGGTTCCAGCTTCCAGACTCCAAGCCCATCAATCCAGTATCCGGGCTCCGGATTTAAGGTCAGTTCCATGCTCCAGTCTCCAGGCTCCAGTCTCCAGTTCAGTTCAAGGCTCCAGGCTCTAGGCTCCAAGTTCCAGACTCCAGGCTCCAGGCTCAAGTCTCCAGGCTCAAGGCTCAAAGCTACGGGCATGGAGCCAGTTCCAAGATCCGGTCTCCAGGCGCCAGGCTTCTGGCTAGGGGTAAATTTCAAGCTTGGGGTTCCACACCCAGGGCTCCAGGCTCCAGGCACAGGGTTTTTTCCAGGCTCTGGGCTCCAGGCTTTTGGCTCGGGGTCTTCATCCAGGCTCAAGGCTCCAGGTTAAAGGCTCCCAGCTCAAGGCTCAAAGCTCCAGGCTCAAAGCTCCAGGCTCTGGGCTCAAGATCAGTTCCATACTCCGGTCTCCAGGACCCAGGTTTATGGTTCGGGGTGTATTCCATGCTCTGGCCATCGGACTCCAGGCTCCAGGCTTCTGGCTCGGGGTAAGTTCCATGCTTGGGGATCCACGCCACTGGCACCAGGCTCTGAGAACGGGGTCATCGTCACACACCGGGCTCCAGAAACCAGGTTCAAGGCTCCACACTAGGGGTGAGTTCCAGGCTCCGGACTCCAGGCTCCTGGGTCAGGGCTCATGACTCATGACTCCTGACTCCATGCTTCAGGCTCCAGGCTTAAAGCACCAGGCTCCAGACTCCAGGCTCCACTCTCCAGGCTCCAGGCTCAAGGCTCCAGGCTCAAGGCTCCAGGCTCCAGGGTCTTGGTCAGTTGCAGACTCCGTTATCCAGGCTACCAGTTCAAGACTCTAGGCTTACGATCAGTTCCAGACTCCTGGCTAAAGGATCCAGGTTCCGCACTCCAGGCTCCTGGTTCCAGGCAAAGGGCTCCGGGCTTGGTGTCCATTCCATGCTCTGGGCACCAAGCTCCAGCCTCTAGACTTGGGGTCAGTTTCAGGCACTGTGCATCGGGCTCCATGCTCCAGGCTCCATGACCCAAACTCAGTCAGTTCATGGCTCCAGTCACCAGGCTCTTGATTCCATGCTCAAGACTCCATGCTTAGTGTTCTCTGTTCCAGGTTATAGGCTCAAGGACCAGTGTCAGTTCCAGGCCTCGGGCTCCATACTTCAGGCTCTGGGCTCAAGGCTCCGGGCTCCAGGCTCCGGGCTCCAGGCTCCGGGCTCCGGGCTCCAGGCTCCAGGCTCGGTTTAAGTTCCAGGCTTTTTTCTCCCCCCCTCACGGCTCTAGGGTCCGGGCTCCAGGCTCTTGGAATGGGGTCAGTTCATAGTTCCGGTAACCAGGTATTTGGCTCCACTTCTCGGGCTTCGGGTCAGTTCCAGGCTACAGGCTCAAGAGTCCAGGTTCGTTTCTATGTGTTCCAGACTCAAGGCTCCCAGTACAAGGCTCAAAGCTTAAGGCTCAGAGCTCAAGACTCCAGGCTCGGGGTGAGTTCCATGCTCCGGGCTTAAGGCTCCAAGCTCAAGGCTCGGGGTCAGTTCTAGGCTCAAGTCACCAAGCTCTAGGCTCCGGGTTCCGGGTTCCGGGCTCCAGGCTCCAGGCGCCATGCTTCAAGCTCTTGGCTCCAGGCTCCAGGCACGGGTTCAGTTCCAGGCTCCGGGCTCCATGCTCCGGGGTCAGGGCTCCAGACTCCAATCTCCAGGCTCCAGGCTCCAGGCTCCAGGCTCCAGGCTCCAGGCTCTCGGCTCAAGGCTCCAGGCTCAAGGCTCAAGGCTCAAGGCTCCAGGCTCCAGGCTCAAGGCTCCTGTCTCAGGGCTCAGGGCTCAGGGCTCAGGGCTCCAGGCTCCAAACTCCAGGCTCCAGGCTAAACACTCCAGGCTTCGGGCTGCGGGCTCCAGGTTCAAGACTAAATGCTCCGGGCTCCAGGCTCATGCTCAGGGTCAGTTCCAGGCTCCGAGCTTGATTTTTCAGGGTCATGGCTCAACACTCCGGGCTCCAGGCTCCAAGCTCCAATCTCAAGGCTCCAGGCTTTAGGCTCCAAGCTGCAGGCTTCAGGCTCCGTGCTTCGGCATGCGGGCTACGGACTACGGGCTGCGGGATGCGTGCTGCATGCTTCAGGCTCCAGGCTCAAGACTAAAGGCTCCGGGCTCCAGGCTCCAGGCTCCAGGCTCCAGGCATTGGGGTCAGTTCCAAGTTCAAGTCTCCCGGCTTTAGGCGCTAGACTTCTTGCTCGGGGTAAGTTCTATGCTCCGGGCTCAAGGCTCCAAGCTCTAGGCTCTGGGTCAGTTCAAGGCTCAAGTAACCGGGCTCAAGGCTCCAAGCTCCATGCTCCAGGCACGGGGTCAATTCCAGTCTACGGGCTCCAGGGTCCTGCTTAAGGTTCTGTGCTTAGCGTCAGTTCCAGGCTCCAAGCACGGGCTCTAGGCTCCACGCTCCTTCCTCCTTGCTCCAGGCTTCAGGCTTCAGGCTTCAGGCACGGGGTCAGTTCCAGGCTTTTTTCTCGTGGCGAGATCCTAGCTCCGGGCTCTTTTAGCCGGCACGGGGAAGTTTGAGGATCTGGGCTCCGAGCTCCAGTCCTTAAAGCGTGGCTTAAAGTTCCGCTCTCCAGGCTCCGCCCTCCAGACTTAAGGCTCAAGGTTATTTGTAAGTGGCAGGCTCCCTTCTCCGGGCTCCGGGCTCCGTGCTCCGGGCTCTTGGCAACGGCCTCCTGGCTCCATGTTTGGGGTCATTTCCAGGCTTACGGGCTCCAGGATCCGGTCTCGTATTTAGTTCCAAGCTCAAGGTTCGGGGCTTCTAGCGACCGGCGAAAGGCAAAAGGAAAACCACAATGCCCAGACCTCTCGGTTTCCCTTATTTTCTGAGTAGAAGAGGCAAAAAGGTTATTTTTCATTTTTAGACGAGGAGAAGCTTTTCTTTTTTCCACTTTTAAAAAAGAATGTTTTTGTATCAGGGAAAACTTTATGAACTGATAAGACTCGAAGAAAATGGCAATAAAACACTAATTTCTGACTTGGTTTTTTCGTTTTTCTACTTTTCTGAGTAGAAGTGGAAAAAATGTCATTTTTGAGCGTTTCAGACGATAAGAAGGTGTTTTAGTCACTTGTGAGAAAAGGATGTTTTTTCTCAAGCAGAACTTTATGATCTGATAAGACTTTGACAAAAATGCCATAAAACACTTATTTTTGATATGTTTTTTGTGTTTTCATACTTTTCTGACCTTATAGGTAAAAATATCATTTTTGAGTGTTTTACACGATAAGAAGCTGTTTTGGTCACTTTGAGAGAGACAAGGATGTTTTTTTTGTCAAGCAGAAGTTCATGATTTGAGAATACTTTTACAAAAAGCCATTAAAAACTTATTTCTGATTTGTTTTTGGTGGTTTCATGCTTTACTGTGTAGAAGAGGCAAAAATGTCATTTTTGAGCGTTTCAGACGATAAGGAGCTGTTTTTGTCACTTTGAGACAAGGATGTTTTTTCTGAAGCAAAACGTTAGGAACAGATAAGGCTTTACAAAAATGCCATAAAACAATTATTTCTGACTTGTTTTTAGTGTTTTCATACTTTTCTGAGTAGAAAAGGCAAAAATGTCATTTTTGAGCGTTTCAGACGAAAAGAAGCTGTTTTGGTCACTTTGAGAAAAGGATGTTTTTTTCTTAAGCAAAAAGTGAGGAACTGATAAGACTTTGACAAAAATGCGATAAAACACTTATTTCTGACTTGTTTTTAGTGTTTTCATACTTTTCTGAGTAGAAGAGGCAAAAATGTCATTTTTGAGCGTTTCAGACGAAAAGAAGCTGTTTTGGTCACTTTGAGACAAGGATGTTTTTTTTCTCAAGCAAAACGTTAGGAACTGATAAGGCTTTACAAAATGCCATAAAACAAGTATTTTTGACTTGTTTTTAGTGTTTTCATACTTTTCTGAGTAGAAGAGGCAAAAATGTCATTTTTGAGCGTTTCAAACGAAAAGAAGCTGTTTTGGTCACTTTGAGACAAAGATGTTTATTTTCAAGCAGAACTTCATGATTTGAGAATACTTTTACAAAAAAGCCATAAAACACTTATTTCTCACTTGTATTTTTTGTTTTCATTCTTTTCTGAGAAGAAGAGGAAAAATGTCATTTTCGAGCGTTTCACGCAATAAGAATTTTTTTTGTTTTTTCCACTTTGAGACAAGGACGTTTTTTCAAGACCTGAGAAGAGTTGGACAAAATAGCCATAAAACACTTCTTTTTGACTTTTTTTTTTTTTTTTTTTCGTTTGTGTGTGTGTTTTTATGCTTTATTGACTATATTGGTAAAAATGTCATTTTCCAGCGTTTCATGGAAACAGAAGCTGATTTGGTCACTTTTGAGACAAGGTGTTTTTTTCTCAAGCATAAAGTAAAGCTTCACACTTTGTTCTGGCATTTCTCAAACCGCCCCGTGGAGATGGAAATCTTCCTCACATTAAAGCCACACTCTAGCGGAAGAACTCTGTCCATGGTCCTGATTCTTTGTCTTTCTTTCTCTCTTGCTCTCTCTCCCTCTTTCCTCCAACCCCCTTCAACCTGCACACTGGCGTGGATGGACAAGGAAGAGCACTGGGAAATGTCGCACTGACCCTCTTCAGGTTTAGACCGGGACGGCTGGTGAACGGTGTGGACTCTTTCTTTTTTCCAGCCCGTGTGGACTTGTTATTTTTCCAGAGACAGAAAACCGGTTAGCCTAACCCGTTTTTTAAGCTCCAGTTCTTTTCTCGTCTGGAGCTGGATAACGATAAAACATGAACCGTATGTTGAACTTTTTTATTTTTGTGTTCCAGAGAAAACCCCTGTAAGCCTAACACCTTTTTTTATTTTTTACCTCCGGGGCTTCTCCTCAACTTTAGCCCGAAACCTAACCTTGTTCTAGGTCTGAATCTTTTCCCCTCTCTCCCCCTCTCTTCTCTCCGGCCCCCTGAAAGCTGCTCACTGAGTTGCACCTTGAAGCTGCACATTGGCATGCCCTGAGGAGGAGGAAAGCCGTGAAACGTCGCGCTGACCCGTGTCAGGATTAGGCCGGGACGGCCGGCGGACCGTGTGGACTCTGTCTTTTTTCCAGGCCTGTGTGGGACTTTGCTATTTTTCCAGATCTGTGTGGGACTTTGTTTTTTTTTTTCCCAGACAGAACCCCTGTAAGCCTTACCACTTTTTGACCTCTGGTGCTTCTCTCACGTGGAGCTTGATAACGGTAAAACTCAAACCGTCTGTGGCCATTTTTCAGATCTCTGCTCCTCCTTTCCCTGGTCTTACTCTTTTTTTCTTTCTTTCTCCCACTCTTTCCTCCAGCCACCTTAAAGCTGTACACTGAGTTAAGGCATTTTCAAACCGTCCCGTGGAGACGGAATGCTACCCCACATTGCAGCCACACAGTGGGGGCTTAACTCTGGCCCTCCTTTCCTGTCTTCGGTGTGACTCGGGCTTCTACAAACTGATTGCACTTGCTGTATTTATTGTATTTTCAATGTATTGTAATGGTATTTTATTGTTTTTTAATGGTATTTGAATTGTATTTTCTTTTTACTTTTTATTTCTGCTTTGCACTGTAAAGAAGTTTTTGACTGTGTCTGTGAAACGTACTCTTTCAATAAAATTTATTGACTATTTTTCCCACTCTCTGTCTTACTCGGGGGCCCTCTCTCCCCCTTTCTTCATCAGCCACCTTAAAGCTTCACACTTGGACTGAAAATCAAATCCTCTGGCCCGGTTAAGGTTAGGGCTGAGGCCAGGGAAGGGCCGGGGTTTTGGGTCCGGGCTCGGGCTCCGTTCCAGGGTTTAGGGTTAGGGCTGAGGCCAGGGCCAGGGTTGGGGCTCCGGGCTCGGGCTCCGTTCCAGGGTTTAGGGTTAGGGCTTAGGCCAGGGCCAGGGTTGGGGCTCCGGGCTTTGGCTAAGTTCCAGGGTTCAGGTTAGGGCTGAGGTGAGGGTGAGGGTTAGGGCTCCTAGCTTTGGCTTCGTTCCTTGGTTTAGGGTTAGGGCTGAGGCCAGGGCAAGGGTTGGGGCTCCGGGCTCGAGCTAAGTTCCAGGGTTCGGGTTAGGGCTGTGGCCTGGGTGAGGGTAAGGGTTCCGAGCTCCGGCTCAATTTCAGGCTCCAGGCTCTAGTATCCGGGCTCCGGGCTTCGGGCTCCGGGCTCCGGGCTCCGGGCTCCGGGCTCCGGGCTCTAGGCTCCAGGCTACAGGCTCCGCGCTCAAGAATCCTGGCTTTTTGTCTTTTCCAGGCTACGAGCTCCAGGCTAAAGGCTCCAGACTCCAGGATTGGGGTCAGTTCAAGGCTCTGGACTTAAGACTCCAGGCTCCAGGCTCCAGGTTCCAAGTTCGAAGCTCCCGGCTCAAGGCTCCACAATCCAGGCTCTTGGCTAAGGGTAAGCTCCAGCCTCCAGGCTCCAGAATCCAGGCTCATGGGTCCAGGCTCAAGGCTCCAGGCTCCAAGCTCCAGGCTCAAGGCTCCAGGCTCCAGGCTCCAGGCTCCAGGCTCCAGGCTCGGGTTCAGTTCCAGTCTCAAGTTCCTGGCTCCAGGCTCCGGGCTCATGGCTTTGTGCTTGATGTCTTCTTCCAGGCTCTAGGCTCAATGCTCAAGACTCCAGGGTCCAGGCTCCAGGCTCGTGATAAGTTCGAGGCTCCGGGCTCTTTGCTCTTTGGTCCGGGTTCGGCGTCAGTTCCAGGGTCCGGGCTATAGGTTCCAGTTTCCAGGCTCCAGCCTCATAGATCCAGTATACGGGCTGCGGATTCAGGGTCTGTTCCATTCTCCAGTCTCCGGGCTCAAGTCTCCTGTTCAGTTCAAGGCTCCAGGCTCCAAGTTCCAGACTCCAGGTTTCAAGTCTCCAGGCTCATTGCTCCAGGCTACGGGCATCGAGACAGTTCCAAGTTCCGGTCTCCAGGCGCCAGGCTTCTTGCTCGGGGTAAGTTTCATGTTTGGGGTTCATCACCCAGGGCTCTAGGCACCAGGCATGGGGTTTTTTCCAGGCTCCAGGCTTTGGGCTCGGGGTCTTCTTCCAGGGTCAAGGCTCAAGGTTCAAGGCTCCCAGCTCCAGGCTCAGAACTCCAGGCTAAAAGCTCAAAGCTCAAGGCTCTTGGCTCAAGATCAGTTCCCTACTCCGGTCTCAAGGACGCAGGTTTCTGGTTCGGGGTGTATTCCATGCTCTGGCCTTCGGGCTCAAGGCTCCATGCTTCGGGCTCGGGGTAAGTTCCATGCTCGGGGATCCACGCCCCTTTCTCCAAGCTCTGAGAACTGGGTCATTTCCACACTCCGGGCTCCAGAAACCAGTTTCAAGGCTCCACACTCGGGGTGAGTTCCAGGCTCCGGACTCCAGGCTCCGGGGTGAGGGCTCCAGACTAGAGACTCCAGGCTCTTAGCTCCAGGCTCCAGGCTCAAGGCTCCAGGCTCCGCTCTCCAGGCTCCATGTTTCTAGCTCTGGGATGCAGGCTTAAGGCTCCATGTTTGGGGTTAGTTCCAGGCTCCATGCTTAAGGCTCCAGGCTCGAGGCTCCGGGTTCAGTGTCAGTTCCAGGCTCCGGGCTCCCCGCTCAAAGCTCCAGGCTCCGGGCTCTGGGCTGCGGGCTCCGGGTTCCAGGTTCCGGGCTCCGGGCTCCGGGCTCCGGGCTCCGGGCTCCAGGCTCTTGGCCTGGGGAAATTTCCAAGCTCTGGTCTCCACATTTGTGGCTTGGGGTCAGTTCAAGGCAAATGGCTGCATTTTCCAGGCTCATTGCTATGCGTTTCAGGCTCCCGGCACCAGGCTCAAGGCTGAAGGCTGAAGGCTAAAGGCTCCAGGCTCGAGGTAAGTTCCTTGCTCCGGGCTCAAATCTCCAAGCTCAAGGCTTGGGGTCAGTTCCACGCTCTAGGTTCCAGGCTCAATGCTCAACGCTGCATGGTTCAGGCTCTTTGCTCCAGGCTCCAGGCTCCAGGCTAAAGGCTCTAGGCTTAAGCCTTGTTTCCTAAGGGATCAAGGCTTTGGGCTTGGAGTAGGTTCGTAGCTCCGGGCTCCAAGTTTACGGCTCCATATTTCGGGCTCAGTTTCAGGATGCAGGCTCTATGCTCCAGGCTTGTGACTATGCGTTCCAGGCTCCAGTCACCGTGCTCTAGGCTCAAGGCTCCGGGCTCAAGGTTCCAGCCTCGGGGTCAGTTCCATGCTCCGGGCTCAAGGCTCAAAGCTCATGGCTCTGGGTCAGTTCAATGCTCTTGGCTCCAGGCTCCATGCTCAAGGCTGCATGGTTCAGGCTCTTGGCTCAAGACTCAAGGCTCTTGGCTCAAGGCTCAAGGCTCAAGGCTCCAGGCTCCAGGCTCCAGGCTCCAGGCTTCAGGCTCAATGCTCCAGGCTCAGGGCTCCAGGCTCCAGGCTCCAGGCTCCAGGCTCGGGGTCAGTTCCAGGCTCAAGGCTCCAGGTTCTTCTCTCCCGGCTTCGCTCTCCAGGCTTCGGGCTGCGGGCTCATGGCTACAGGCTCATGGCTCCAGGTTATAGGCTCCAGGGTCGGGGTAAGTTCCAGGCTCCGGGCTCCATGCTTAAGGCTCTGGGCTAAAGGCTCCGGGCGCAGGATCAGTTCCAGGCTCTGTGACTTCCCCTCGAGGCTCAAGGCTCCGGGCTCCAGGCTCAAGGCTGCAGGCTCAAGGCTCCAGGCTCAAGGCTAAAGGTTCAAGGCTCAGGGCTCCAAGCTTCATGTTCAAGGCTCAAGGGATTAGACTCCAGGCTTCAGGCTCCAGTCTCCAGGATCGTCATCAGTTCGAGGCTCCAGGCTCTAGGCTCTAGGGTCCGGGTTAAGTGTCAGTTCCAAGTTCTGGGCTCCAGGTTCCAGGTTCCAGGTTCCAGGTTCAAGTTTCCAGGCTCCAGGCTCATCGATCCAGTATACGGGCGGATTTAGGGTAAGTTCCATGCTCACGTCTCCAGGCTCTAGTCTCCGGTTCAGTTCAAGGCTCCAGGCTCCAGACTCAAAGTTCCAGACTCCAGGCTCAAGGCTCCAGGCTCAAGTCTCCAGGCTCAAGGCTCCAGGCTACGGGCAGGGAGTCAGTTCCAAGTTCCGGTTTCCCGGCTTTATGGCGAGAGGCTTCCTGCAAGGGGTAAGTTTCATGCTTGGGGTTCAACACCCAGGGCTCCAGGCTCCAGGCACTGGGTTTTTTCCAGCCTCCGGGCTTTAGACTTTGGGCTCGGGGTCTTCATCCAGGCTCCAGGCTCCAGGCTCCAGGCTCCAGGTTCCAGGCTCCAGGCTACGGGCATAGAGTCAGTTCCAAGTTCCGGTCTCCCGGCTTTCAGGTGCAAGCTTCTGGCTCGGGGTAAGTTTCATGCTTGGGGTTCATCGCCCAGGGCTCCAGGCTCCAGGCATGGGGTTTTTTCCAGCCCCTGTGTTCCAGGCTTTGTGCTCGGGGTCTTCTTCCAGGGTCAAGGCTCAAGGCTGCAGGTTCAAGGCTCCCAGCTCCAGGCTCCAAGGAGCCATCTTGGAGCCTGGAGAAGGCTCTTGGCTCAAGATCAGTTCCATAATTCTTTCTCCAGGAACCAGGTTTCGGGTTCGGGGTGTATTCCATGCTCTGGCCTACGGGCTCCAGGCTCCAGGCTCCAGGCTCCAGGCTCCAGGCTTCGGGCTCAAGGCTACAGGCTTCGGGCTTGGGGTAAGTTCTATGCTCGGGGATCCACGCCCCTGGCTCCAGGCTCTGAGAACGGGGTCAGTTCCGCACTCCGGGCTCCAGATACCAGGTTCAAGGTTCCACACTCGGGGTCAGTTCCAGGCTCCGGACTCCAGGCTCCGGGGTTAGGGCTCCAGACTCCAGCCTCCAGCCTCCAGGCTAAAGGCTCAAGGCTCAAGGCTCCACTCTCAAGGGTCCATGTTTCAAGCTCTGGGATCCAGGCTTTAGGCTCCATTCTTGGGGTCAGTTCCAGGCTCCACGCTCCATGCTTCAGTCTCCGGGCTCAAGGCTCTGGGCCCAGTGTCAGTTCCAGGCTCCGGGCTCCTCGTTCAACGCTCCAGGCTCCGGGCTCAAGGCTCTGGGCCTTGCGTCAGATCCAAGCTCCGGTCTCCAGGTTTTAGGCTCCACATTTCTGGCTCGGGGTCAGTTCAAGGCTAATGGCTCCATTTTCCAGGCTCGTTGCTACGCGTTCAAGGCTCCCAGCTCCAGGCTAAAAGCTCCAGGCTCAATGCTCCAGGCTCTGGGCTCATGATCAGTTCCATACTTCGGTCTACAGGACACAGGTTTCGGGTTCAGGGAATCTTCAATTCTCTTGCCTTCTGGCTCCAGGCTACAGGCGTTGGCCTGCGGCCTGCGACCTGCGGGTTTCAGGCTGCGTACTCCATGCTCCAGGCTCCGGGCTGCAGGCTCCAGGCCCAATACTGAAGGCTCTGGGCTCCAGGCTCCGGGCTCCAGGCTCCAGGCTCCAGGCTTGGGGTCAGTTCCAGACTCCGGGCTCCATGTTTCAGGGTCATGGCTCAAGACTAAAGGCTCCAGGATCCAGGCTCCATTCTCAAGGCTCCAGGCTCCGGGCTCAAGGCTCCCGACTCCAGGCTCCAGGCTCCAGGTTCTGCGCTCAATTTTCCGATTTCAAGAATCCGAGCAAGGGTTTAGCTCCAGGCTCCGGGCTCAGGGCTCAAGCCTCCAGTCTCCAGGCTTCAGATTCTTTTCTCCCTGCTCAAGGCTCCGGGCTCCAGGCTTCGGGGCAGTTCTAATCTCCAGGGACCAGGCTTCAGGCTCCAGGCTTTAGGCTCTGGGTCAGTTCCAGGCTCCGAGCTCAAGTCTCTGGGCCCCAGGCTTCAGGTTCTTGGAACCAGGCTCCAGGTTCCAGACAGCTCGTTCCAGGATTGGGGATCAGGATAAGTTTGAGGCTCTGGGCTCAAGGCTCTTGGATCAGTGTCAGTATTTTGCTCCGGGCTCAACTTTGCAGGCTCCAGGTTCCATTCTCCATGCTCCGGGCTCCAGGCAAAGGCTCCAGGCTCCAGGCTCAAGGCTCCAGGCTCCAGGCTCCAGGCTCCAGGCTCCAGGTTCAAAGCTCCAGGCTCAAAGCTCCAGGCTCTATGCTCGGGATCAGTTAAAGGCTCCGGGCACAAGGACCCAGGCTTTTGGTTCAGGGTGTATTCCATGGCCTGGCCTGTGGGCTCCAGACTCACGGCTCCGGGAATTTGGTCAGGTCAAAGTTCCGGTCTCCAGGGTTAAGGCTCCAGGCTTCGGGCTCAGGCTAAGTTCCATGCTCGGGGTTCCACGCCCTGGGCTCCAGGCTCTGGGAATAGGGTTATTTCCATGCTCCGGGCTCCAGAATCCAGGCTCCGGACTTGGAGTCAGTTCCAGGCTCCAGGCTCCAGGCTCCAGGCTCCAAGCTCCAGGCTCCAGCCTCTAGGCTCCAGGCTCCAGGCTCCAGGCTCAAGGCTCACAGCTCCACGCTCACGGCTCAATGCTCCAAGCTCAGGGGTCCATGCTCGGGGTGAGTTCAAGTCTCCTGGCTGAGGGTCCTGGCTTAAGGTTCCGTGCTCGGGGTCAGTTCCAGTCTCCGGGCTCCGGGTTCCGGGCTCCAGGCATGGGGTCATTTCCAGGCTCCTGGCTCAAGACTCCAGGCTCCAGGCTCTGGACTTGGGGTCAGTACAAGGCTTTGGGCTCACGGCTCCAGGCTCACGGCTCCATGCTCCGGACCCCAGGCTCCAAGCTCGAGGTTCTTTGTTCGGGGTCAGTTCCAGGCTCCGCGCTCCACGCTCCATGTTCAGGGCTCCGGGCTCAGGGTCATTTCTTGGCTCCGGGCTCCAAGGTCCGGACTGAAGGTCAGTTCCAGGCTCTATGCTCCAGGCTCCTAGCTCACGGCTCCATGCTACGGGATCCAGGCTTGGGGTAAGTTCCAGGGTTCGGGCTCCAGGCTCAGGTATCAAGGCTTTATGTTCATGGTCAGTTCAAGACCATGAACTGAGGTTCTTTTCTCCAGGCTAGGGGTCACTTCGAGTATCTTGGTTCCGGGCTCCAGTTTTTAAGGTCTTGGCTCTAGATTCCGCGCACAAGGCTCCTGCTCCGGGCTCCAGGCTCCAGTCTCAAGGCTTCAGGCTCAAGGCTCCAGGCTCCAGGGTCTTGGTCAGTTGCAGACTCCGTTATCCAGGCTACCGGCTCAAGACTCTTGGCCCGAGATCAGTTCCAGGCTCCGGGCTAAAGGATCCAGGCTCCGCGATCCAGGCTTTTGGTTCCAGACTCCAGGCTCCAGGCTCCAGGCTCTAGGCTCAAGTCTCCAGGCTAAAGGCTCCAGGCTACGGGCATTGAGTCAGTTCCAAGATCCGGTCTCCAGGCACCAGGCTTCTGGCTTGAGCTAAGTTTCACGCTTTGGGTTCCACACCCAGGGCTCAAGGCAACAGACACAGGGTTTTTTTCGAGGCTCTGGGCTCAAGGCATTGGGCTCGGGGTCTTCATCCTGGCTCAAGGCTCTTGGTTCAAGGCTCCCAGCTCCAGGCTCAAAGCTCCAGGCTCTGGGCTCAAGATCAGTTCCATACTCCGGTCTCCAGGACTCAGGTTTCGGGTTCAGGGTGTATTCCATGCTCTGGCCTTCGGGCTCCAGGCTCCAGGCTCCAGGCTCCAGGCTCCAGGCTCCAGGCTCCAGGCTCCAGGCTTCTGGCTCGGATTAAGTTCCATGCTTGGGGATCCATGCCCCTGGCTCCAGGCTCTAAGAACGGGGTACTTTCCACACTCCGGGCTCCAGAAACCAGGTTCAAGGCTCAACTCTCGGGGTGAGTTCCAGGCTCCAGACTCCAGGCTCCTGGGTCAGGGCTCCAGACTCCAGACTCCAGGCTCCAAGCTCCAGGCTCAAGGCTCCAGGCTCCAGGCTTAGGGCTCCAGGCTCAAGGTTCACGGCTCAAGGCTCCAGGCTCCGCTCTCCAGGCTCCATGTTACAAGCTCTGGGATCCAGGCTAAAGGATCCAGGCTCGGGGTCACTTCCAGGCTCAAGGCTCCAGGTTCTTCTCTCCAGGCTTCGCTCTCCAGGCTCCGGGCTGTGGGCTCATGGCTCACGGCTAAAGGCTCAAGGCTCCAGGCTTTAGGCTCCAGGGTCGGCGTCAGTTCCAGGCTCCGGGCTCCATGCTTCAGGCTCTGGGCTCAAGGCTCCGGGCTCAGTGTCAGTTCCAGGCTCCGTGCTTCCCCCTCAAGGCTCCAGGCTCCGGGCTCCGGGCTCCGGGCTCCGGGCTCCGGGCTCTTTTCATGGGGTCAGTTCACAGATCTGGTCTCCAGGTTTTAGGCTCCATTTCTTGGGCTCAAGGTCAGATCCAGGCTACAGGCTACATAGTCCAGGTTCGTTGCTACGCGTTCCAAGCTCAAGGCTCCTTGCACCAGGTTCCAGGCTGAAGGCTCTAAGCTCAAGGATCCAGGTTAAGGTTAAGTTCCATGCTCCAGGGTAAAGTCTCAAAGATCAAGGATCGGGGTCAATTCCAGGCTGAAGTCACCGGGTTCTTGGCTGCGGGCTCCAGGCTCAAGGCGCCATGCTTCAAGCTCTTGGCCCCAGGCTCCAGGCTCGGCGTCGGTTTCATGCTCCGGGCTCCATGCTCCGGGGTATGGGCTCCATACTCCAGACTTCAGACTCCAGGCTGAAGGCTCCATGCTTAGAGCTCTTGGATCCAGGCTAAAGGCTCCATGGTTGGGGTCAGTTTCAGGCTCCAGGCTCCATGCTTCAGGTTCCGGGCTCAAGGCTCCGGGCTCAGCGTCAGTTTCAGTTTCCGGGCTCCCCGCTCAAGGCTCCGGGCTCCAGGCTCTTTGCATTTGGTCAGTTCCAAGTTCCGGTCTCCAGGTTTTAGGCTCCACATTTCGGGCTCGGGGTCAGTTCAAGGCTGATGGCTCCATAGTCCAGGCTCGTTGCAATGCTTTTCCAGGCTCCAGGCTCCCTTCACCGTGCTCAAGGCTTAAGGCTCAAAGCTCATGGCTCAAGGCTCTGGGTAAGTTCTGTCTCCGGGCTCAAGGCTCATAGCTCAAGACTTGGGGTCAGTTCCACGCTATAGGCTCCAGGCTCCATGCTCAAGGCTTCATGGTTCAGGCTCTTGGCTCCAGGCTCCAGGCACAAGGCTCCAGGCTCAAGGCTCCAGGCTCCAGGCTCCTTTCCCAAGGGATCAAGGGTTTGGATTTGGAGTATGTTCGTAGCTCCGGGCTCCAGGTTTTAGACTCCATAATACAGGCTCAGTTCTAGGCTACAGGCTCTATTTTCCAGGCTCATGACTACGTGTTCCAGGCTCCATGCACCTTGCTCCAGGCTCATGGTTCAGGGCTCGGGGTCAGTTCCATGCTCCGGGCTCAAGAGTCCAGCCTCAAGGCTCAGAGTCAGTTCATGGCTCCAGTCACCAGGCTCTAGACTCCATGCTCAAGGCTCCATGCTTAAAGCTCTTTGCTCCAGGCTATACACTCAAGGACGAGTGTCAGTTCCAGGCCTCGGGCTCCACACTTCAGGCTCCGGGCTCAAGACTCCGGGCTCAAGGCTCTTGGCATGGGGTCATTTCCAAGTTCCGGTCTCCAGGTTTTTGGCTCCACTTTTCGGGCTTAGGGTCAGTTCCAGGCTACAGGCTCAAAAGTCCAGGTTCGTTTCTATGCGTTCCAGGTTCAAGGCTCCCAGTACAAGGCTCAAAGCTTAAGGCTCAGAGCTCAAGGCTCCAGGCTCGGGGTGAGTTCCATGCTCCGGGCTTAAGGCTCCAAGCTCAAGGCTCTGGGTCAGTTCCAGGCTCAAGTCACAAGGCTCCGGGCTCCGGGCCCCGGGCTTCAGGCTCCGCGCTCAAGAATCCTGGCTTTTTGTCTTTTCCATGCTATGAGCTCCAGGCTAAAGGCTCCAGACTCCAGGATTGGGGTCAGTTCAAGGCTCCGGGCTGAAGGCTTCAGGCTCCAGGCTCCAGGCTCCAGGCTCCAGGCTCCAGGCTCCAGGCTCCAGGTTCCAGGCTCCAGGCTCCAGGCTCCAGGGTCGGAGTCATTTCCATGCTCCGGGCTCCGGGCTCTGGGCTCAAGGCTCCGGGCTCCGGGCTCAAGGCTCCGGGCTCCGGATTCCAGGCTCCGGGCTCCGGGCTCCGGGCTCCGGACTCTGGGCTCCAGGCTCCGGGCTACAGGCTCCGCGCTCAAGAATCCTGGCTTTTTGTCTTTTCCAGGCTACTAGCTCCAGGCTAAAGGTTCCAGACTCCAGGACTGGGGTAAGTTCAAGGCTCCGGGCTGAAGGCTCCAGGCTCCAGGCTCCTGGCTCCAGGCTCCAAGTTCCAAGCTCAAAGCTCCCGGCTTAAGGCTCCACAATCAAGGCTTTGGGCTAAGGGTAAGCTCCAGGCTCCGGGCTTCAGAATCCAGGCTCCAGGCTCGAATCTCCAGGCTCCAGGCTCCAGGCTCCAGGCTCCAGGCTCCAGGCTCCAGGCTCGGGTTCAGTTCCAGTCTCGAGGTTCCTTGCTCCAGACTCCGGGCTCAGGCTCTGGGCTCCAGGCTTTGGGCTTTGTGTCATCTTCCAGGCTCTAGGCTCCATGCTCCATACTCCAGGGTCCAGGCTCCAGGCTCCAGGCTCCAAGCTCCAGGCTACAGGCTCGTGATAAGTTCGAGGCTCACGGCTCTTGGCTCTTTGGTCCAGGTTCGGCGTCAGTTCCAGGGTCCGGGCTATAGGTTCCAGGTTCCAGGCTCCAGGCTCCAGGCTCATCGATCCAGTATACGGGCAAAGGTTTCAGGATAAGTTCCATGCTCCAGTCTCAAGTCTCCACGCTCAAGTCTCCGGTTCATTTCAAGGCTCCATGCTCCAGACTCCTATTCCAGACTCCAGGCTAAAGTCTCCAGGCTCAAGGCTCAGGGCTACGGGCAGGGAGTCAGTTCCAAGTTCCGGTTTCCCGGCTTTCAGGCGCTAGGCTTCCTGCAAGGGGTAAGTTTCATGCTTGGGGTTCCACACCCAGGGCTCCAGGCTCCAGGCACGGGGTTTTTTCCAGCCTCTGGGCTTAAGGCTTTGGGCTCGGGGTCTTCTTCCAGGGTCAAGGCTCCAGGTTCAAGGCTCCCAGCTCCAGGCTCTTGGCTCAAGATCAGTTCCATACTTCGGTCTCCAGGAACTAGGTTTTGGGTTCAGGGTTTATTCCATGCTCTGGCCTTTGGGCTCCAGGCTCCAGGCTCCAGGCTCCAGGCTCCAGGCTCCATGCTTCGGGCTCAAGGTACCAGGCTTCGGGCTCGGGGTAATTTCCATGTTCGGGGATCCACGCCCCTGGCTCCAGGCTCTGAGAACTTGGTCAGTTCCGCACTGCGGGCTCCAGAAACAAGGTTCAAGGCTCCACACTCGGGGTCAGTTCCAGGCTCCGGACTCCAGGCTCCGGGGTGAGGGCTCCAGACTCAAGCCTCCAGGCTCAAGGCTCAAGGCTCCACTCTCCAGGGTCCATGTTTCAAGCTCTTGGATCCAGGCTTAAGGCTCCATGCTTGGGGTCAGTTCCAGGCTCCAGGCTCAAAGCATCAGTCTCCGGGCTCAAGGCTCCGAGCTCAGTGTCAGTTCCAGGCTCCGGGCTCCCCGTTCAAAGCTCAAGGCTCCGGGCTCAAGGCTCTTGGCCTGGGGTTAGTTCCAAGCTCCGGTCTCCAGGTTTTAGGCTCCACATTTCCAGGCTCGTTGCTCCGCGTTCCAGGCTCCCAGCTCCAGGCTCAAAGCTCCAGGCTCCGGGCTCAAGATCAGTTCCATACTTCGGTCTACAGGACACAGGTTTCGGGTTCAGGGAATATTCCATGCTCTTGCCTTCTTGATCCAGGCTCCAGGCGTTGGGCTCTGGGCTGCGGCCTTCGCCCTTCAGGTTTCAGGCTGCATACTCCATGCTCCAGGCTCCGGGCTGAAGAGCTCCAGACCCAAGACTAAAGGCTCTGGGCTCCAGGCTCAAGGCTCCAGGCTCCAGGCTCCAGGCTCCAGGCTCCAGGCTCCAGGCTCCAGGCTTGGGGTCAGTTCCAGGCTCCGGGCTCCATGTTTCAGGGTCATGGCTCAAGACTCCAGGCTCCAGGCTCCAGGCTCCAGGCTCCAGGCTCCATGCTCAAGGCTCCAGGCTCATGGCTCCTCACTCCAGGCTCCAGGCTCTGGAATCCATGCTCAGGGCTCCAGGCTCAAGGTTCAAGTCTCCAGGCTCCACTCTCCAGGCTCCATGTTTCAAGCTCTGGGATCCAGGCAAAAGGCTCCATGCTTGGGTTCAGTTCTTGGCTCTAGGCTCAAGGATCTTGGCTCCCGGCTCCTAGCTCCAGGCTCCAGGCTCCAGGCTCCAGGCTCGGGGTCAGTTCCATGCTCAAGGTTCCAGGTTCTTCTCTCCAGGCTTCGCTCTCCAGGCTCTGGGATGTGGGCTCATGGCTCATGGCTACAGGCTCAATTCTCCAGGCTATAGGCTCCATGGTAAGCGTCAGTTCCAGGCTCCGAGCTCAATGCTTCAGGCTCTGGGCTCAAGGCTCCAGGCTCAGTGTCAGTTCCAGGCTTTGAGATTCCCCCTCAAGGCTCCAGGCTCCGGGCTCCAGACGCTTTTCATGGGGTCAGTTCCAAGATCTGGTCTCCAGGTTTTTGGCTCCTTTTCATGGGCTCTTGGTCAGCTCCAGGCTAAAGGCTCCATTTTCCAGGTTCGTTGCTACGCGTTCAAGGCTCAAGGCTCCCAGCACCAGGTTCCAGCCTGAAGGCTCCAAGCTCAAGGCTCCAGGTTAAGGGTAAGTTCCATGCTCAAGGGTAAAGGCTCAAAGATCAAGGCTCGGGGTCAATTCCAGGCTGAAGTCACCGGGCTCTTGGCTGCGGGCTCCAGGCTCAAGGCGCCATGCTTCAAGCTCTTGGCTCCAGGCTCATGGCTCCACACTCGGGGTCAGTTCCAGGCTCCGGACTCCATGCTCCGGGGTCAGGGCTCCAGACTACAGACTCCAGGCTCTAGGCTCCATGCTTAGAGCTCTTGGATCCAGGCTAAAGGCTCCATGCTCGGGGTCAGTTTCAGGCTCCAGGCTCCATGCTAATGGTTCCGGGCTCAAGGCTCCGGGCTCAGCGTCAGTTCCAGTTTCCGGGCTCCCCGCTCAAGGCTCAAGGCTCCGGGCTCATGGCTTGGGGTCAGTTCCAGGCTCCGGTCTCCAGGTTTTAGGCCCCACATTTCGGGCTCGGGGTCAGTTCAAGGCTAATGGCTCCATATTCCAGGCTCGTTGCAACGCTTTCCAGGCTCCAGGCTCCCTTCACCAGGCTCAAGGCTGAAGGCTTAAAGCTAATGGCTCAAGGCTCTTGGTAATTTCTTTCTCCGGGCTCAAGACTCCAAGCTCAAGGCTTGGGGTCAGTTCCACGCTATAGGCTCCAGGCTCCATGCTCAAGGCGTCATGGTTCAGGCTTTTTGCTCCAGGCTCCAGGCTCCAGAAACAAGGCTCTAAGCTCAAGGATCATGGCTCCAGGCTCCAGGCTCAAGGCTCAAGGCTCCAGGCTCCAGGCTCCAGGCTCTAGGCTCCAGGCTCCAGGCTCCAGGCTCCAGGCTCAAGGCTCGGGGTCAGTTCATGGCTCAAGGCTCCAGGCTCTTCTCTCCAGGCTTCGCTCTTCAGGCTCCGGGCTGCGGGCTCCAGGCTCAAGGCTCATGGCTCATGGCTCCAGGCTAAAAGGTGCAAGGCTCCAGGGTCGTTGTTAGTTGAAGGCTCCGTTCTCCAGGCTACTGGCTCCAGACTCCAGGCTCGGAATATGTTTCAGGCTCTTGGCTAAAGGATCCAGGCTCCGCACTCCTGGTTTTGGGTCACTTCAATGTTCCTGGCTCCAGGCTCAAGCTTCTAGGCTCGGTGTCAGTTTCAGGCACCGTACTCCAGGCTCCAGGCTCAAAGCTCAAGGCTCAAGCCTCCAGGCTCCGTGCCCCAAACACCAGGTCATGACTCCAGGTTCCTTGCTGAGGAAAATTTCTAGGCTGTGGGCTCTTTGCTCCAGGCTCAGTGTCATTTCTAGGCTTTGGGCTCCATGTTCCGTGCTCCAGGCTCCAAGCTCCAGGCTCTGACCTCCAGGCTCCAGGCTCCATGCTCTGGGCTTGGGGTCAGTTAAGGGCTCCAGGCTCAAGGCTCCAGGTACCATTTTCAAGGCTCCGGGCTCCAGGCTCAAGGCTCCAGGCTCCAGGCTCCAGGCTCCAGGCTCCAGGCTCTAGGCTCAAGGCTCCAGGTTCTGCGCTCCATTTTCTGATTTCAAGAATCTCAGCAAGGGTTAAGTTCCATGCTCCGGGCTCAGGGCTAAAGCGTCCAGTCTCCATGCTTCAGATTCCAGGCTCCCTGCTAAAGGCTCATGGCTCCGCGCTCAAGGCTCCGGGCTCCAGGCTTTTGGCTTCAGGTCTTCTTCCAGGGTCTAGGCTCAAGGCTGAAGGTTCAAGGCTCCAAGCTCTAGGCTCAAAGCTCCAGGCTCAAAGCTCAAGGCTCTGAGCTAAAGATCAGTTCCATACTTCGGTCTCCAGGTCCCAGGTTTCGGGGTGTATTCCATGGTCTGGCCTTCGGGCTCCAGGCTCCAGGCTTCGGGGTAAATTCCATGCTCGGGGATCCACGCCCCTGGCTCCAGGCTCTGAGAACGGGGTCATTTCCACACTCCGGGCTCCAGAAACCAGGTTCAAGGCTCCACACTCGGGGTCAGTTCCAGTCTCGGGACTCCAGGCTCCGGGGTGAAGGCTCTAGACTCCAGACTCAAGGCTCCAGGCTCAAGGCTCCAGGCTCCATGTTTCAAGCTCTGGGATGCAAGCTTAAGGCTCCATGCTTGGGGTCAGTTCCAGGCTCCATGCTATAGGCTCAGGGATCACGGCTCCGGGCTTATTGTAAGTTCCAGGCTCTGGGCTCCCTGCTCAAAGCTCCAGGCTCCGGGCTCCAAGCTCTGGGCCTGGGGTCAGTTCCAAGCTCTGGTCTCCAGGTTTTATGCTCCACATTTCGGGCTCGGGGTCAGTTCAAGGCAAATGGCTCCATTTTCCAGGCTCGTTGCTAGGCGTTCCAGGCTTCAGGCTCCCGGCACCAGGCTCAAGGCTGATGGCTAAAAGCTCAAGGCTCCAGGCTCAGGGTAAGTTCCTTGCTCCGGGCTCAAAGCTCCAAGCCCAAGGCTTGGTGTCAGTTACACGCTCTTGGCTCCAGGCTCCACGCTCAAGGCTGCATGGTTCAGGCTCTTGGCTCCAGGCTCCAGGCTCCAGTTTCCAGGCTCCAGGCTCCAGGCTCTAGGCTCAGGGTCAGTACCAGGCTCAAGGCTCCAGGTTCTACTCTCCAGGCTTCGCTCTCCAGGGTCTGTGCGTCCCCCCTCGAGGTTCCAGGCTCCGGGCTCCAGGCTCAAGGCTCCAGGCTCCAGGCTCAAGGCTCAAGGCTCCACGCTCAAGGTTCCAGGCCCCAGGGACTTGGTCAGTTGCAGACTCCGTTATCCAGGCTACCGGCTCAAGACTCTAGGCTCGGGATCAGTTCCAGGCTCCTGGCTAAAGGATCAAGGTTCCGGACTCCAGGCTCCATGTTCCAGGCACAGGGCTCCGGGCTTGGTGTCAGTTCCATGCTCCGGGCACCAAGCTCCAGCCTCTAGACTCGGGGTCAGTTTCAGGCACTGCGCATTGGGCTCCAGGCTCAAGGCTCCATGACCCAAACTCAAGGTCAAGGCTCCAGGTTCCTTGCTGAGGGTCATTTCAAGGCTCCAGTCTCCTTTCCTTAGGGATCAAGGGTTTGGATTTGGAGTATGTTCATAGCTCCGGGCTCCAGGTTTTAGGCTCCATATTTTTGGCTCAGTTCCAGGCTAAAAGCTCTACACTTCAGGCTTGTGACTACACATTCCAGGGTCCAGGCACCTTGCTCCAGGCTCAAGGCTCCGGGCTCGGGATCAGTTCCATGCTCCAGGCTCAAGACTCCAGGCTCAAGGCTCTGAGGCAGTTCATGGCTCCAGTCACCAGGCTCTAGACTCCATCCTAAAGGCTCCATGGTTTAAGCTCCAGGCTCCAGTCTCAAGGCTCCAGGCTCCAGGGTTGGGGTCATTTCCATACTCCGGGCTCCAATCTCTATGCTCAAAGCTCTTGGTTGGGGGTCAGGTCCAAGCTCTCTGCACCGGGTTTCATGCCCCAGATTCAAGACTCCATGCTCCATGCTCTGGGCTCTAGGCTCCATGCTCAAAGCTCCGGGCTCCATGATCCATGCTCTAAGCTCCGGGCTCCTTTCTCCGGTCACCAGGCTTAAGGCTTCAGGCTTCAGCCTTCAGGCTTCAGGCTTATGGCTCCGGGCTCAGGGTTAATTCGAGGCTCCGGGCTCCAGGTTTAAGTTTCTGGGTCAGTTTCAGGCTTCGTACTCCATGCTCCGTGCTCAAGGCTCTGGGTCCGTTCCAGGCTCTGGGTTCCAGGCCCCAGGTTCCGAAGTCGGGGTCAGTTCCAATTTCGAAGATCCGGGCTCAAGGCTCCACAATCAAGGATCAAGGCTCTGGGCAAAGGGTAAGCTCCAGGCAACGGGCTCCAGGCTCCATTCTCGGGTTAGGTTCCAGTCTCGAGGTTCCTTGCTCTCGGCTCCGGGCTCCAGGCGTTTGGCTTGGTGTCTTCTTCCAGGCTCTAGGCTCCAGGCTCGTGACTCCAGGCTCCAGGCTCAAGGCTCAAGGCTCCATGCTCCAGGCTCCAAGCTCCAGGCTCGTGATCAGTTCTAGGCTCCAGGCTCTAGGCTCCAGGCTCCAGGTTCCAGCTTCCAGACTCCAAGCCCATCAATCCAGTATCCGGACTCCGGATTTAAGGTCAGTTCCATGCTCCAGTCTCCAGGCTCCAGTCTCCAGTTCAGTTCAAGGCTCCAGGCTCCAAGTTCCAGACTACTGGCTCCAGGCTAAAGTCTCCAGGCTCAAGGCTCAAAGCTACGGGCATGGAGCCAGTTCCAAGATCCGGTCTCCAGGCGCCAGGCTTCTGGCTAGGGGTAAATTTCAAGCTTGGGGTTCCACACCCAGGGCTCCAGGCTCCAGGCACGGGGTTTTTTCCAGGCTCTGGGCTCCAGGCTTTTGGCTCGGGGTCTTCATCCAGGCTCAAGGCTCCAGGTTAAAGGCTCCCAGCTCAAGGCTCAAAGCTCCAGGCTCAAAGCTCCAGGCTCTGGGCTCAAGATCAGTTCCATACTCCGGTCTCCAGGACCCAGGTTTATGGTTCGGGGTGTATTCCATGCTCTGGCCATCGGACTCCAGGCTCCAGGCTTCTGGCTCGGGGTAAGTTCCATGCTTGGGGATCCACGCCCCTGGCACCAGGCTCTGAGAACGGGGTCATCTTCACACACCGGGCTCCAGAAACCAGGTTCAAGGCTCCACACTAGGGGTGAGTTCCAGGCTCCGGACTCCAGGCTCCTGGGTCAGGGCTCATGACTCATGACTCCTGACTCCATGCTTCAGGCTCCAGGCTTAAAGCACCAGGCTCCAGACTCCAGGCTCCACTCTCCAAGCTACAGGCTCCAGGCTCAAGACTCCAGGCTCAAGGCTCCAGGCTCCAGGGTCTTGGTCAGTTGCAGACTCCGTTATCCAGGCTACCAGTTCAAGACTCTAGGCTTACGATCACTTCCAGACTCCTGGCTAAAGGATCCAGGTTCCGCACTCCAAGCTCCTGGTTCCAGGCAAAGGGCTCCGGGCTTGGTGTCCATTCCATGCTCTGGGCACCAAGCTCCAGCCTCTAGACTTGGGGTCAGTTTCAGGCACTGTGCATCGGGCTCCATGCTCCAGGCTCCATGACCCAAACTCAGTCAGTTCATGGCTCCAGTCACCAGGATCTTGATTCCATGCTCAAGACTTCATGCTTCAAGCTCTCTGCTCCAGGTTATAGGCTCAAGGACCAGTGTCAGTTCCATGCCTTTGGCTCCATACTTCAGGCTCCGGGCTCAAGGCTCCGGGCTCCAGGCTCCGGGCTCCGGGCTCCAGGCTCGGTTTAAGTTCCAGGCTTTTTTCTCTCCCCCTCACGGCTCTAGGGTCCGGGCTCCAGGCTCTTGTAATGGGGTCAGTTCATAGTTCCGGTAACCAGGTATTTGGCTCCACTTCTCGGGCTTCGGGTCAGTTCCAGGCTACAGGCTCAAGAGTCCAGGTTCGTTTCTATGTGTTCCAGACTCAAGGCTCCCAGTACAAGGCTCAAAGCTTAAGGCTCAGAGCTCAAGACTCCAGGCTCGGGGTGAGTTCCATGCTCCGGGCTTAAGGCTCCAAGCTCAAGGCTCGGGGTCAGTTCTAGGCTCAAGTCACCAAGCTCTAGGCTCCGGGTTCCGGGCTCCAGGCTCCAGGCGCCATGCTTCAAGCTCTTGGCTCCAAGCTCAAGGCTCGGGGTCAGTTCTAGGCTCAAGTCACCAAGCTCTAGGCTCCGGGGTCAGGGCTCCAGACTCCAATCTCCAGGCTCCAGGCTCCAGGCTCCAGGCTCTCGGCTCAAGGCTCCAGGCTCAAGGCTCCAGGCTCAAGGCTCCAGGCTGCAGGCTCAAGGCTCCTGTCTCAGGGCTCAGGGCTCAGGGCTCCAGGCTCCAAACTCCAGGCTCCAGGCTAAACACTCCAGGCTCCGGGCGTCAAGCTGCGTGCTCCAGGCTTCGGGCTGCGGGCTCCAGGTTCAAGACTAAATGCTCCGGGCTCCAGGCTCATGCTCAGGGTCAGTTCCAGGCTCCGAGCTTGATTTTTAAGGGTCATGGCTCAACACTCCGGGCTCCAGGCTCCAAGCTCCAATCTCAAGGCTCCAGGCTTTAGGCTCCAGGCTGCAGGCTTCAGGCTCCGTGCTTCGGCATGCGGGCTACGGGCTACGGGCTGCGGGATGCGTGCTGCATGCTTCAGGCTCCAGGCTCAAGACTAAAGGCTCCGGGCTCCAGGCTCCAGGCTCCAGGCATTGGGGTCAGTTCCAAGTTCAAGTCTCCCGGCTTTAGGCGCTAGACTTCTTGCTCGGGGTAAGTTCTATGCTCCGGGCTCAAGGCTCCAAGCTCAAGGCTCTGGGTCAGTTCAAGGCTCAAGTAACCGGGCTCAAGGCTCCAAGCTCCATGCTCCAGGCACGGGGTCAATTCCAGTCTACGGGCTCCAGGGTCCTGCTTAAGGTTCTGTGCTTAGCGTCAGTTCTAGGCTCCAAGCACGGGCTCTAGGCTCCACGCTCCTTCCTCCTTGCTCCAGGCTCCAGGCTTCAGGCTTCAGGCACGGGGTCAGTTCCAGGCTTTTTTCTCGTGGCGAGATCCTAGCTCCGGGCTCTTTGAGCCGGCACGGGGAAGTTTGAGGATCTGGGCTCCGAGCTCCAGTCCTTAAAGCGTGGCTAAAAGTTCCGCTCTCCAGGCTCCGCCCTCCAGACTTAAGGCTCAAGGTTATTTGTAAGTGGCAGGCTCCCTTCTCCGGGCTCCGGGCTCCGTGCTCCGGGCTCTTGGCAACGGCCTCCTGGCTCCATGTTTGGGGTCATTTCCAGGCTTACGGGCTCCAGGATCCGGTCTCGTATTTAGTTCCAAGCTCGTGGCTCGGTTCGGGGCTTCTAGCGACCGGCGAAAGGCAAAAGGAAAACCACAATGCCCAGACCTCTCGGTTTCCCTTATTTTCTGAGTAGAAGAGGTAAAAAGATTATTTTTCATTTTTCAGACGAGGAGAAGCTTTTCTTTTTTCCACTTTTAAAAAAGAATGTTTTTGTATCAGGGAAAACTTTATGAACTGATAAGACTCGAAGAAAATTGTCATAAAACACTAATTTCTGACTTGGTTTTTGCGTTTTTCTACTTTTCTGAGTAGAAGTGGAAAAAATATCATTTTTGAGCGTTTCAGACGATAAGAAGGTGTTTTAGTCACTTGTGAGAAGAGGATGTTTTTTCTCAAGCAGAACTTTATGATCTGATAAGACTTTGACAAAAATGCCATAAAACACTTATTTCTGATATGTTTTTTGTGTTTTCATACTTTTCTGACCTTATAGGTAAAAATATCATTTTTGAGTGTTTTACACACGATAAGAAGCTGTTTTGGTCACTTTGAAGAGACAAGGATGTTTTTTTTGTCAAGTAGAAGTTCATGATTTGTGAATACTTTTACAAAAAAGCCATTAAAAACTTATTTCTGATTTGTTTTTGGTGGTTTCATGCTTTACTGTGTAGAAGAGGATAAAATGTCATTTTTGAGGGTTTCAGACGAATAGGAGCTGTTTTTGTCACTTTGAGACAAGGATGTTTTTTCTGAAGCAAAACGTTAGGAACAGATAAGGCTTTACAAAAATGCCATAAAACAATTATTTCTGACTTGTTTTTAGTGTTTTCATACTTTTCTGAGTAGAAAAGGCAAAAATGTCATTTTTGAGCGTTTCAGACGAAAAGAAGCTGTTTTGGTCACTTTGAGAAAAGGATGTTTTTTTCTTAAGCAAAACGTGAGGAACTGATGAGACTTTGACAAAAATGCGATAAAACACTTATTTCTGACTTGTTTTTAGTGTTTTCATACTTTTCTGAGTGGAAGAGGCAAAAATGTCATTTTTGAGTGTTTCAGACGAAAAGAAGCTGTTTTGGTCACTTTGAGACAAGGATGTTTTTTTTCTCAAGCAAAACGTTAGGAACTGATAAGGCTTTACAAAAATGCCATAAAACAAGTATTTTTGACTTGTTTTTAGTGTTTTCATACTTTTCTGAGTAGAAGAGGCAAAAATGTCATTTTTGAGCGTTTCAAACGAAAAGAAGCTGTTTTGGTCACTTTGAGAAAAAGATGTTTATTTTCAAGCAGAACTTCATGATTTGAGAATACTTTTACAAAAAAGCCATAAAACACTTATTTCTCACTTGTATTTTTTGTTTTCATTCTTTTCTGAGAAGAAGAGGAAAAATGTCATTTTCGAGCGTTTCACGCAATAAGAATTTTTTGTTTTTTCCACTTTGAGACAAGGACGTTTTTTCAAGACCTGAGAAGAGTTGGACAAAATAGCCATAAAACACTTCTTTTTGACTTGTTTTTTTTTTTTTTTTCGTTTGTGTGTGTGTTTTTATGCTTTATTGACTATATTGGTAAAAATGTCATTTTCCAGCGTTTCATGGAAGCAGAAGCTGATTTGGTCACTTTTGAGACAAGGTGTTTTTTTCTCAAGCATAAAGTAAAGCTTCACACTTTGTTCTGGCATTTCTCAAACCGCCCCGTGGAGATGGAAATCTTCCTCACATTAAAGCCACACTCTAGCGGAAGAACTCTGTCCATGGTCCTGATTCTTTGTCTTTCTTTCTCTCTTGCTCTCTCTCCCTCTTTCCTCCAACCCCCTTCAACCTGCACACTGGCGTGGATGGACAAGGAAGAGCACTGGGAAATGTCGCACTGACCCTCTTCAGGTTTAGACCGGGACGGCTGGTGAACGGTGTGGACTCTTTCTTTTTTCCAGCCCGTGTGGACTTGTTATTTTTCCAGAGACAGAAAACCGGTTAGCCTAACCAGTTTTTTAAGCTCCAGTTCTTTTCTCGTCTGGAGCTGGATAACGATAAAACATGAACCGTATGTTGAACTTTTTTATTTTTGTGTTCCAGAGAAAACCCCTGTAAGCCTAACACCTTTTTTTTTTATTTTTAACCTCCGGGGCTTCTCCTCAACTTTAGCCCGAAACCTAACCTTGTTCTAGGTCTGAATCTTTTCCCCTCTCTCCCCCTCTCTTCTCTCCGGCCCCCTGAAAGCTGCTCACTGAGTTGCACCTTGAAGCTGCACATTGGCATGCCCTGAGGAAGAGGAACGCCGGGAAACGTCGCGCTGACCCGTGTCAGGATTAGGCCGGGACGGCCGGCGGACCGTGTGGACTCTGTCTTTTTTCCAGGCCTGTGTGGGACTTTGCTATTTTTCCAGATCTGTGTGGGACTTTGTTTTTTTTTTTTTCCCAGACAGAACCCCTGTAAGCCTTACCACTTTTTGACCTCTGGTGCTTCTCTCACGTGGAGCTTGATAACGGTAAAACTCAAACCGTCTGTGGCCATTTTTCAGATCTCTGCTCCTCCTTTCCCTGGTCTTACTCTTTTTTCTTTCTTTCTCCCACTATTTCCTCCAGCCACCTTAAAGCTGTACACTGAGTTAAGGCATTTTTCAAACCGTCCCGTGGAGACGGAATGCTACCCCACATTGCAGCCACACAGTGGGGGCTTAACTCTGGCCCTCCTTTCCTGTCTTCGGTGTGACTCGGGCTTCTACAAACTGATTGCACTTGCTGTATTTATTGTATTTTCAGTGTATTGTAATGGTATTTTATTGTTTTTAATGGTATTTGAATTGTATTTTCTTTTTACTTTTTATTTCTGCTTTGCACTGTAAAGAAGTTTTTGACTGTGTCTGTGAAACGTACTCTTTCAATAAAATTTATTGACTATTTTCCCACTCTCTGTCTTACTCGGGGGCCCTCTCTCTCCCCCTTTCTTCATCAGCCACCTTAAAGCTTCACACTTGGACTGAAAATCAAATCCTCTGGCCCGGTTAAGGTTAGGGCTGAGGCCAGGGAAGGGCCGGGGTTTTGGGTCCGGGCTCGGGCTCCGTTCAGGGTTAGGGTTAGGGCTGAGGCCAGGGCCAGGGTTGGGGCTCCGGGCTCGGGCTCCGTTCCAGGGTTTAGGGTTAGGGCTTAGGCCAGGGCCAGGGTTGGGGGCTCCGGGCTTTGGCTAAGTTCCAGGGTTCAGGTTAGGGCTGAGGTGAGGGTGAGGGTTAGGGCTCCTAGCTTTGGCTTCGTTCCTTGGTTTAGGGTTAGGGCTGAGGCCAGGGCAAGGGTTGGGGCTCCGGGCTCGAGCTAAGTTCCAGGGTTCGGGTTAGGGCTGTGGCCTGGGTGAGGGTAAGGGTTCCGAGCTCCGGCTCAATTTCAGGCTCCAGGCTCTAGGCTCCGGGCTCCGGGCTCCGGCTCCGGGCTCCGGGCTACAGGCTCCGCGCTCAAGAATCCTGGCTTTTTGTCTTTTCCAGGCTACGAGCTCCAGGCTAAAGGCTCCAGACTCCAGGATTGGGGTCAGTTCAAGGCTCTGGACTTAAGACTCCAGACTCCAGGCTCCAGCTCCAGGCTCCAGGCTCCAGGTTCCAAGTTCGAAGCTCCCGGCTCAAGGCTCCACATCCAGGCTCTGGGCTAAGGGTAAGCTCCAGGCTCCAGGCCCAGAATCCAGGCTCACGGCTCCAGGCTCACGGCTCCAGGCTCCAAGCTCCAGGCTCAAGGCTCCAGGCTCCAGGCTCCAGGCTCCAGGCTCCAGGCTCGGGTTTCAGTTCCAGTCTCAAGTTCCTGGCTCCAGGCTCCGGCTCCAGGCTTTGTGCTTGATGTCTTCTTCCAGGCTCTGGCTCAATGCTCAAGACTCCAGGGTCCAGGCTCCAGGCTCGTGATAAGTTCGAGGCTCCGGGCTCTGGCTCTTTGGTCCGGGTTCGGCGTCAGTTCCAGGGTCCGGCTATAGGTTCCAGGTTCCAGGCTCCAGCCTCATCGATCCAGTATACGGGCTGCGGATTCAGGGTCTGTTCCATTCTCCAGTCTCTGGGCTCAAGTCTCCTGTTCAGTTCAGGCTCCAGGCTCCAAGTTCCAGACTGCAGGTTTCAAGTCTCCAGGCTCATTGCTCCAGGCTACAGGGCATCGAGACAGTTTCCAAGTTCCGGTCTCCAGGCGCCAGGCTTCTTGCTCGGGTAAGTTTCATGTTTGGGGTTCATCACCCAGGGCTCTAGGCACCAGGCATGGGGTTTTTCCAGGCTCCAGGCTTTGGGCTCGGGGTCTTCTTCCAGGGTCAAGGCTCAAGGTTCAAGGCTCCCAGCTCCAGGCTCAGAACTCCAGGCTAAAAGCTCAAAGCTCAAGGCTCTTGGCTCAAGATCAGTTCCCTACTCCGGTCTCAAGGACGCAGGTTTCTGGTTCGGGGTGTATTCCATGCTCTGGCCTTCGGGCTCAAGGCTCCATGCTTCGGGCTCGGGGTAAGTTCCATGCTCGGGATCCACGCCCCTTTCTCCAAGATCTGAGAACTGGGTCATTTCCACACTCCGGGCTCCAGAAACCAGTTTCAAGGCTCCACACTCAGGGTGAGTTCCAGGCTCCGGACTCCAGGCTCCGGGGTGAGGGCTCCAGACTAGAGACTCCAGGCTCTTAGCTCCAGGCTCCAGGCTCAAGGCTCCAGGCTCCGCTCTCCAGGCTCCATGTTTCTAGCTCTGGGATGCAGGCTTAAGGCTCCATGTTTGGGGTTAGTTCCAGGCTCCATGCTTAAGGCTCCAGGCTCGAGGCTCCGGGTTCAGTGTCAGTTCCAGGCCCGGGCTCCCCGCTCAAAGCTCCAGGCTCCGGGCTCTGGCTGCGGGCTCCGGGCTCCGGGCTCCAGGTTCCAGGTTCCGCCGGCTCCGGGCTCGGCTCCGGGCTCCGGGCTCCAGGCTCTTGGCCTGGGGAAATTTCCAAGCTCTGGTCTCCACATTTCTGACTTGGGGTCAGTTCAAGGCAAATGGCTCCATTTTCCAGGCTCATTGCTATGCGTTTCAGGCTCCCGGCACCAGGCTCAAGGCTGAAGGCTGAAGGCTAAAGGCTCCAGGCTCGGGGTAAGTTCCTTGCTCCGGGCTCAAATCTCCAAGCTCAAGGATTCGGGGTCAGTTCCATGCTCTAGGTTCCAGCTCAGTGCTCAACGCTGCATGGTTCAGGCTCTTTGCTCCAGGCTCCAGGCTAAAGGCTCTAGGCTTAAGCCTGTGTTTCCTAAGGGATCAAGGCTTTGGGCTTGGAGTAGGTTCGTAGCTCCGGGCTCCAAGTTTACGGCTCCATATTTCGGGCTCAGTTTCAGGATGTAGGCTCTATGCTCCAGGCTTGTGACTACGCGTTCCAGGCTCCAGTCACCGTGCTCTAGGCTCAAGGCTCCGGGCTCAAGGTTCCAGCCTCGGGGTCAGTTCCATGCTCCGGGCTCAAGGCTCAAAGCTCATGGCTCTGGGTCAGTTCAATGCTCTTGGCTCCAGGCTCCATGCTCAAGGCTGCATGGTTTTGGCTCTTGGCTCAAGACTCAAGGCTCTTGGCTCAAGGGCTCAAGGCTCAAGGCTCAAGGCTCCAGGCTCCAGGCTCCAGGCTTCCAGGCCATCTCCAGGCTCAGGGCTCCAGGCTCCAGGCTCCAGGCTCCAGGCTCCAGGCTCCAGGCTCCAGGCTCGGGGTCAGTTCCAGGCTCAAGGCTCCAGGTCTTCTCTCCCGGCTTCGCTCTCCAGGCTTCGGGCTGTGGGCTCATGGCTACAGGCTCATGGCTCCAGGTTATAGGCTCCAGGGTCGGGGTAAGTTCCAGGCTCCGGGCTCCATGCTTAAGGCTCTGGGCTAAAGGCTCCGGGCGCAGGATCAGTTCCAGGCTCTGTGACTTCCCCTCGAGGCTCAAGGCTCCGGGCTCCAGGCTCCAGGCTCAAGGCTCCAGGCTCAAGGCTAAAGGTTCAAGGCTCAGGGCTCCAAGCTTCATGTTCAAGCTCAAGGGATTAGACTCCAGGCTTCAGGCTCCAGTCTCCAGGATCGTCATCAGTTCGAGGCTCCGGGCTCTAGGCTCTAGGGTCCGGGTTAAGTGTCAGTTCCAAGTTCTGGGCTCCAGGTTCCAGGTTCCAGGTTCCAGGTTCAAGTTTCCAGGCTCCAGGCTCATCGATCCAGTATACGGCGGATTTAGGGTAAGTTCCATGCTCACGTCTCCAGGCTCTAGTCTCCGGTTCAGTTCAAGGCTCCAGGGTCCAGACTCAAAGTTCCAGACCTCCAGGCTCAGTCTCCAGGCTAAAGGCTCCAGGCTACGGGCAGGGAGTCAGTTCCAAGTTCCGGTTTCCCGGCTTTCAGGCGAGAGGCTTCCTGCAAGGGGTAAGTTTCATGCTTGGGGTTTAACACCCAGGGCTCCAGGCTCATGGCACTGGGTTTTTTCCAGCCTCCGGGCTTTAGACTTTGGGCTCGGGGTCTTCATCCAGGCTCCAGGCTCCAGGCTCCAGGCTCCAAGCTCAAGGTTCCAGGCTCCAGGCTACGGGCATAGAGTCAATTCCAAGTTCCGGTCTCCCGGCTTTCAGGTGCAAGCTTCTGGCTCGGGGTAAGTTCATGCTTGGGGTTCATCGCCCAGGGCTCCAGCTCCAGGCATGGGGTTTTTTCCAGCCCCTGTGTTCCAGGCTTTGTGCTCGGGGTCTTCTTCCAGGGTCAAGGGCTCAAGGCTGCAGGTTCAAGGCTCCCAGCTCCAGGCTCCAAGGAGCCATCTTGGAGCCTGGAGAAGGCTATTGGCTCAAGATCAGTTCCATAATTCTTTCTCCAGGAACCAGGTTTCGGGTTCGGGGTGTATTCCATGCTCTGGCCTACGGGCTCCAGGCTCCATGCTCCAGGCTTCGGGCTCAAGGCTACAGGCTTCGGGCTTGGGGTAAGTTCTATGCTCGGGATCCACGCCCCTGGCTCCAGGCTCTGAGAACGGGGTCAGTTCCGCACTCCGGCTCCAGATACCAGGTTCAAGGTTCCACACTCGGGGTCAGTTCCAGGCTCCGGACTCCAGGCTCCGGGGTTAGGGCTCCAGACTCCAGCCTCCAGCCTCCAGGCTCAAGGCTCAAGGCTCCACTCTCAAGGGTCCATGTTTCAAGCTCTGGGATCCAGGCTTTAGGCTCCATTCTTGGGGTCAGTTCCAGGCTCCACGCTCCATGCTTCAGTCTCCGGGCTCAAGGCTCTGGGCCCAGTGTCAGTTCCAGGCTCCAGGCTCCGGGCTCCTCGTTCAACGCTCCAGGCTCCGGGCTCAAGGCTCTGGGCCTGGCGTCAGATCCAAGCTCCGGTCTCCAGGTTTTAGGCTCCACATTTCTGGCTCGGGGTCAGTTCAGGCTAATGGCTCCATTTCCAGGCTCGTTGCTACGCGTTCCAGGCTCCCAGCTCCAGGCTAAAAGCTCCAGGCTCAATGCTCCAGGCTCTTGGCTCATGATCAGTTCCATACTTCGGTCTACAGGACACAGGTTTCGGGTTCAGGGAATCTTCAATTCTCTTGCCTTCTGGCTCCAGGCTACAGGCGTTGGCCTGCGGCCTGCGACCTGCGGGTTTAAGGCTGCGTACTCCATGCTCAAGGCTCCGGGCTGCAGGCTCCAGGCCCAATACTGAAGGCTCTGGGCTCCAGGCTCCAGGCTCCGGGCTCCAGGCTCCAGGCTCCAGGCTCCAGGCTTGGGGTCAGTTCCAGACTCCGGGTTCCATGTTTCAGGGTCATGGCTCAAGACTAAAGGCTCCAGGATCCAGGATCCAGGCTCCATTCTCAAGGCTCCAGGCTCTGGCTCAAGGCTTCCCGACTCCAGGCTCCAGGCTCCAGGTTCTGCGCTCCATTTTCCGATATCAAGAATCCGAGCAAGGGTTTAGCTCCAGGCTCCGGGCTCAGGGCTCAAGCCTCCAGTCTCCAGGCTTCAGATTCTTTCTCCCTGCTCAAGGCTCCGGGCTCCAGGCTTCTGGCTTTGGGCAGTTCTAATCTCAAGGGACCAGGCTTCAGGCTCCAGGCTCCGGCTTTAGGCTCTGGGTCAGTTCCAGGCTCCGAGCTCAAGTCTCTGGGCCCCAGGCTTCAGGTTCTTGAGACCAGGCTCCAGGTTTCCAGACAGCTCGTTCCAGGATTGGGGATCAGGATAAGTTTGAGGCTCTGGGCTCAAGGCTCTTGGATCAGTGTCAGTATTTTTCTCCGGGCTCAACTTTGCAGGCTCCAGGTTCCATTCCTCCATGCTCCGGGCTCCAGGCCAAGTCTCCAGGCTCCAGGCTCAAGGCTCCAGGCTCCAGGTTCAAAGCTCCAGGCTCAAAGCTCCAGGCTCTATGCTCGGATCAGTTAAAGGCTCCGGGCACAAGGGACCCAGGCTTTGGTTCAGGGTGTATTCCATGGCCTGGCCTGTGGGCTCCAGACTCCAGGCTCCGGGAATTTGGTCAGGTCAAAGTTCCGGTCTCCAGGGTTAAGGCTCCAGGCTTCGGGCTCAGGCTAAGTTCCATGCTTGGGGTTCCACGCCCTGGGCTCCAGGCTCCGGGAATAGGGTTATTTCCATGCTCCGGGCTCCAGAATCCAGGCTCCGGACTTGGAGTCAGTTCCAGGCTCCAGGCTCCAGGCTCCAAGCTCCAGCTCCAGGCTCCAGGCTCCAGCCTCTAGGCTCCAGGCTCCAGGCTCAAGGCTCACAGCTCCACGCTCACGGCTCAATGCTCCAAGCTCAGGGGTCCATGCTCGGGGTGAGTTCAAGTCTCCTGGCTGAGGGTCCTGGCTTAAGGTTCCGTGCTCGGGGTCAGTTCCAGTCTCCGGGCTCCGGGTTCCGGGCTCCGGGCTCCGGGCTCCGGGCTCCAGGCACAGGGTCATTTCCAGGCTCCTGGCTCAAGACTCCAGGCTCCAGGCTCTGGACTTGGGGTCAGTACAAGGCTTTGGGCTCACGGCTCCAGGCTCACGGCTCCATGCTCCGGACCCCAGGCTCCAAGCTCGAGGTTCTTTGTTCTGGGTCAGTTCCAGGCTCCGCGCTCCACGCTTCCATGTTCGAGGCTCCGGGCTCAGGGTCATTCTTGGCTCCGGGCTCCAAGGTCCGACTGAAGGTCAGTTCCAGGCTCTATGCTCCAGGCTCCAAGCTCACGGCTCCATGCTACGGATCAGGCTTGGGTAAGTTCCAGGGTTCGGGCTCCAGGCTCAGGTATCAAGGCTTATGTTCATGGTCAGTTCAAGACCATGAACTGAGGTTCTTTTCTCACAGGCTAGGGGTCACTTCGAGTATCTTGGTTCCGGGCTCCATTTTAAAGGTCTTGGCTCTAGATTCCGCGCACAAGGCGCCTGCTCCGGGCTCCAGGCTACAGTCTCAAGGCTTCAGGCTCAAGGCTCCAGGCTCCAGGGTCTTGGTCAGTTGCAGACTCCGTTATCCAGGCTACCGGCTCAAGACTCTTGGCCCGAGATCAGTTCCAGGCTCCGGGCTAAAGGATCCAGGCTTCCGCGATCCAGGCTTTTGGTTCCAGACTCCAGGCTCAGGCTCCAGGCTCGCAGCTCCTCAGATCTCCAGGCTCAAGTCGCCAGGCTAAAGGCTCCAGGCTACGGGCATTGAGTCAGTTCAAGATCCGGTCTCCAGGCGCCAGGCTTCTGGCTTGAGCTAAGTTTCACGCTTGGGGTTCCACACCCAGGCTCCAGGCAACAGACACAGGGTTTTTTTCGAGGCTCTGGGCTCAAGTGCATTGGGCTCGGGGTCTTCATCCAGGCTCAAGGCTCTTGGTTCAAGGCTCCCAGCTCCAGGCTCAAAGCTGCCAGGCTCTGGGCTCAAGATCAGTTCCTACTCCGGTCTCCAGGACTCAGGGTTGCGGGTTCAGGGGTGTATTCCATGCTCTGTGCCTTCGGCTCCAGGCTCCAGGCTCCAGGCTCCAGGCTCCAGGCTCCAGCTTCTGCTCGGATTAAGTTCCATGCTTGGGGATCCATGCCCCTGGCTCCAGGCTCTAAGACGGGGTACTTTCCACACTCCGGGCTCCAGAAACCAGGTTCAAGGCTCAACTCTCGGGGTGAGTTCCAGGCTCCAGACTCCAGGCTCCTGGTCAGGGCTCCAGACTCCAGACTCCAGGCTCCAAGCTCCAGGCTCAAGGCTCCAGGCTCCAGGCTTAGGGCTCCAGGCTCAAGGTTCAAGGCTCAAGGCTCCAGGCTCCGCTCTCCAGGGCTCCATTTACAAGCTCTGGGATCCAGGCTAAAGGATCCAGGCTCGGGTCACTTCCAGGCTCAAGGCTCCAGGTTCTTCTCTCCAGGCTTCGCTCTCCAGGCTCCGGGCTGTGGGCTCAATGGCTCACGGCTAAAGGCCTCAAGGCTCCAGGCTTAGGCTCCAGGGTCGGCGTCAGTTCCAGGCTCCGGGCTCCATGCTTCAGGCTCTGGGCTGCAAGGCTCCGGGCTCAGTGGTCAGTTCCAGGCTCCGTGCTTCCCCCTCAAGGCTCCAGGGCTCCGGGCTCCGGGCTCCGGGCTCCGGGCTCCGGGCTCCGGGCTCTTTTCATGGGGTCAGTTCACAGATCTGGTCTCCAGGTTTTTAGGCTCCATTTCTCGGCTCTAGGTCAGATCCAGGCTACAGGCTACATAGTCCAGGTTCGTTGCTACGCGTTCCAAGCTCAAGGCTCCTAGCACCAGGTTCCAGGCTGAAGGCTCTAAGCTCAAGGATCCAGGTTAAGGTTAAGTTCCATGCTCCAGGGTAAGTCTCAAAGATCAAGGATCGGGGTCAATTCAGGCTGAAGTCACCGGGCTCTTGGCTGCGGGCTCCAGGCTCAAGGCGCCATGCGGTCAAGCTCTTGGCTCCAGGCTCCAGGCTCGGGGGTCGGTTTCATGCTCCGGGGCTCCATGCTCCGGGGTGCAGGGCTCCAGACCTCCAGACTTCAGACTCCAGCTGAAGGCTCCATGCTTAGAGCTCTTGGATCCAGGCTAAAGGCTCCATGGTGGGGGGTCAGTTTCGCTCCAGGCTCCATGCTTCAGTTTCCGGGCTCAAGGCTCCGGCTCAGCGTCAGTTTCAGTTTCCGGGCTCCCCGCTCAAGGCTTTGGGCTCCAGGCTCTTTGCATTTGGTCAGTTCCAAGTTCCGGTCTCCAGGTTTAGGCTCCACATTTCGGCTCGGGGTCAGTTCAAGGCTGATGGCTCCATAGTCCATGCTCGTTGCAATGCTTTTCCAGGCTCCAGCTCCCTTCACCGTGCTCAAGGCTTAAGGCTAAAAGCTCATGGCTCAAGGCTCTGGGTAAGTTCTGTCTCCGGGCTCAAGGCTCATAGCTCAAGACTTGGGGTCAGTTTCCACGCTATAGGCTCCAGGCTCCATGCTCAAGGCTTCATGTTCAGGGCTCTTGGCTCCAGGCTCCAGGCCCAGGCACCAGGCTCCAGGCTCCAGGCTCCAGCTCCTTTCCCAAGGGATCAGGGTTTGGATTTGGAGTATGTTCGTAGCTCCGGCTCCAGGTTTTAGACTCCATAATACGGGCTCAGTTCTAGGCTACAGGCTCTATTTTCCAGGCTCATGACTACGTGTTCCAGGCTCCATGCACCTTGCTCCAGGCTCATGGTTCAGGGCTCGGGGTCAGTTCCATGGCTCCGGGCTCAAGAGTCCAGCCTCAAGGCTCAGAGTCAGTTCATGGCTCAGTCACCAGGCTCTAGACTCCATGCTCAAGGCTCCATGCTTAAAGCTCTTGGCTCCAGGCTATACACTCAGGACGAGTGTCAGTTCCAGGCCTCGGGCTCCACACTTCAGGCTCCGGGCTCAAGACTGCCGGGCTCAAGGCTCTTGGCATGGGGTCATTTCCAAGTTCCGGTCTCCAGTTTTGGCTCCACTTTTCGGGCTTGGGGTCAGTTCCAGGCTACAGGCTCAAAAGTCCAGGTTCGTTCTATGCGTTCCAGGTTCAAGGCTCCCAGTACAAGGCTCAAAGCTTAAGGCTCAGAGCTCAAGGCTCCAGGCTCGGGGTGAGTTCCATGCTCCGGGCTTAAGGCTCCAAGCTCAAGGCTCTGGGTCAGTTCCAGGCTCAAGTCACAAGGCTCGGGCTCCGGGCTCCGGGCTCCGGGCTTCAGGCTCCGCGCTCAAGAATCCTGGCTTTTTGTCTTTTCCATGCTATGAGCTCCAGGCTAAAGGCTCCAGACTCCAGGATTGGGGTCAGTTCAAGGCTCCGGGCTGAAGGCTTCAGGCTCCAGGCTCCAGGCTCCAGGCTCCAGGCTCCAGGTCAGCTCCAGGCTCCAGGCTCCAGGGTCGGAGTCATTTCCATGCTCCGGGCTCCGGGCTCTGGGCTCCAGGCTCCGGGCTCCGGGCTCCGGGCTCCGGGGCTCAGGCTCAGGGCTCCGGCTCCGGGCTCCGGGCTCCGGACTCTGGGCTCCAGGCTCCGGGCTACAGGCTCCGCGCTCAAGAAATCCTGGCTTTTTGTCTTTTCCAGGCTACTAGCTCCAGGCTAAAGGTTCCAGACTCCAGGACTGGGGTAAGTTCAAGGCTCCGGGCTGAAGGCTCAAGGCTCCAGGCTCCTGGCTCCAGGCTCCAAGTTCCAAGCTCAAGCTCCCGGCTCAAGGCTCCACAATCAAGGCTCTGGGCTAAGGGTAAGCTCCAGGCTCCGGGCTTCAGAATCCAGGCTCCAGGCTCGAATCTCCAGGCTCCAGGCCCAGGCTCCAGGCTCCAGGCTCCAGGCTCCAGGCTCCAGGCTCGGGGTCAGTTCATGGCTCAAGGCTCCAGGCTCTTCTCTCCAGGCTTCGCTCTTCAGGCTCCGGGCATGCGGGCTCCAGGCTCAAGGCTCATGGCTCATGGCTCCAGGCTAAAAGGTGCAAGGCTCCAGGGTCGTTGTTAGTTGAAGGCTCCGTTCTCCAGCTACTGGCTCCAGACTCCAGGCTCGGAATATGTTTCAGGCTCTTGGCTAAAGGATCCAGGCTCTGCACTCCTGGTTTTGGGTCACTTCAATGTTCCTGGCTCCAGGCTCAAGCTTCTAGGCTCGGTGTCAGTTTCAGGCACCGTACTCCAGGCTCCAGGCTAGAAGCTCAAGGCTCAAGCCTCCAGGCTCCGTGCCCCAAACACCAGGGTCATGACTCCAGGTTCCTTGCTGAGGAAAATTTCTAGGCTGTGGGCTCTTTGCTCCAGGCTCAGTGTCATTTCTAGGCTTTGGGCTCCATGTTCCGTGCACCAGGCTCCAAGCTCCAGGCTCTGACCTCCAGGCTCCAGGCTCCATGCTCTGGGCTTGGGGTCAGTTAAGGGCTCCAGGCTCAAGGCTCCAGGTACCATTTTCAAGGCTCCGGGCTCCAGGCTCCGGCTCCAGGCTCCAGGGCTCTAGGCTCAAGGCTCAAGGTTCTGCGCTCCATTTTCTGATTTCAAGAATCTCAGCAAGGGTTAAGTTCCATGCTCCGGGCTCAGGGCTAAAGCGTCCAGTCTCCATGCTTCAGATTCCAGGCTCCCTGCTAAAGGCTCATGGCTCCGCGCTCAAGGCTCCGGGCTCCAGGCTTTTGGCTTCAGGTCTTCTTCCAGGGTCTAGGCTCAAGGCTGAAGGTTCAAGGCTCCAAGCTCTAGGCTCAAAGCTCCAGGCTCAAAGCTCAAGGCTCTGAGCTAAAGATCAGTTCCATACTTCTGTCTCCAGGACCCAGGTTTCGGGTGTATTCCATGGTCTGGCCTTCGGGCTCCAGGCTCCAGGCTTCGGGGTAATTCCATGCTCGGGATCCACGCCCCTGGCTCCAGGCTCTGAGAACGGGGTCATTTCCACACTCCGGGCTCCAGAAACCAGGTTCAAGGCTCCACACTCGGGGTCAGTTCCAGTCTCGGGACTCCAGGCTCCGGGGTGAAGGCTCTAGACTCCAGACTCAGGCTCCAGGCTCAAGGCTCAAGGCTCCAGGCTCCATGTTTCAAGCTCTGGGATGCAGGCTTAAGGCTCCATGCTTGGGGTCAGTTCCAGGCTCCATGCTATAGGCTCAGGGCTCACGGCTCCGGGCTTATTGTCAGTTCCAGGCTCTGGGCTCCCTGCTCAAAGCTCCAGGCTCCGGGCTCCAAGCTCTGGGCCTGGGGTCAGTTCCAAGCTCTGGTCTCCAGGTTTTATGCTCCACATTTCGGGCTCGGGGTCAGTTCAAGGCAAATGGCTCCATTTTCCAGGCTCGTTGCTAGGCGTTCCAGGCTTCATGCTCCCGGCACCAGGCTCAAGGCTGAAGGCTAAAAGCTCAAGGCTCCAGGCTCAGGGTAAGTTCCTTGCTCCGGGCTCTAAAAGCTCCAAGCCCAAGGCTTGGTGTCAGTTGCAAGCTCTTGGCTCCAGGCTCCACGCTCAAGGCTGCATGGTTCAGGCTCTTGGCTCCAGGCTCCAGGCTCCAGGTTTCCAGGCTCCAGGCTCCAGGCTCTAGGCTCAGGGTCAGTACCAGGCTCAAGGCTCCAGGTTCTACTCTCCAGGCTTCGCTCTCCAGGGTCCGTGCGTCCCCCCTCGAGGTTCCAGGCTCCGGCTCCAGGCTCAAGGCTCCAGGCTCAGGCTCAAGGCTCCACGCTCAAGGCTCCAGGCCCCAGGGACTTGGTCAGTTGCAGACTCCGTTATCCAGGCTACCGGCTCAAGACTCTAGGCTCGGGATCAGTTCCAGGCTCCTGGCTAAAGGATCAAGGTTCCGCACTCCAGGCTCCATGTTCCAGGCAAAGGGCTCCGGGCTTGGTGTCAGTTCCATGCTCCGGGCACCAAGCTCCAGCCTCTAGACTCGGGGTCAGTTTCAGGCACTGCGCATTGGGCTCCAGGCTCAAGGCTCCATTACCCAAACTCAAGGTCAAGGCTCCAGGTTCCTTGCTGAGGGTCATTTCCAGGCTCCAGTCTCCTTTCCTAAGGGATCAAGGGTTTGGATTTGGAGTATGTTCATAGCTCCGGGCTTCAGGTTTTAGGCTCCATATTTTTGGCTCAGTTCCAAGGCTAAAGGCTCTACACTTCAGGCTTGTGACTACACGTTCCAGGGTCCAGGCACCTTGCTCCAGGGCTCAGGCTCCGGGCTCGGGATCAGTTCCATGCTCCAGGCTCAAGACTCCAGGCTCAAGGCTCTGAGGCAGTTCATGGCTCCAGTCACCAGGCTCTAGACTCCATCCTAAAGGCTCCATGGTTTAAGCTCCAGGCTCCAGTCTCAAGCTCCAGGCTCCAGGGTTGGGGTCATTTCCATACTCCGGGCTCCAATCTCTATGCTCAAAGCTCTTGGTTGGGGGTCAGGTCCAAGCTCTCTGCACCGGGTTTCATGCCCCAGATTCAAGACTCCATGCTCCATGCTCTGGGCTCTAGGCTCCATGCTCAAAGCTCCGGGCTCCATGATCCATGCTCTAAGCTCCGGGGCTCCTTTCACTCCGGTCACCCAGGCTTAAGGCTTCAGGCTTCAGCCTTCAGGCTTCAGGCTTATGTGCTCCGGGCTCAGGGTTAATTCGAGGCTCCGGGCTCCAGGTTTCAGTTTCAGGGTCAGTTTCAGGCTTCGTACTCCATGCTCCGTGCTCAAGGCTCTGGGTCCGTTCCAGGCTCTGGGTTCCAGCCTCCTACGTCTAGGCTCCGCATTCAATGTTCCGGGCTCCAGGCTCAAGGTACGGGGTCATTTCCAGGCTCCGGTCTCCAAGTTCCCGGACGTGTGGTCAGTTCCAAGCTCCGGGCTCCAGGCTCAGTGCTCCAGGCTCCAAGCTTCAAGTTCCAGGCTTAAGCTTCATGCTCCAAGTTCCAGGCTCGGCGCTCAAGGCTCCGTACTCTTGGCTCTTGGCTCCAGGCTCCGGGCATGGGTAGGTTCAAAGTTCTGGGATCCAGGCTTCAGGCTCCAGGCTTCGGTGTTTGGGGTAAGTTGCAGGCTCCGGGTTTCCATTCCTTGGCTCAAGACTCCGGGCACGGTGGTTATTTCCAGTCTCCGGGCTCAAGACTTTGGGCCTTGGGTCTTCTTCCAAGCTCCAGGCTCCAGGCTCCATGCTCCCGTTTCAAATCTTCCGGCTCAAAGCTCATGGCTCCGGGTTTGGGAATCAGTTTCCAGACGTCCGGGTTCCAGGCCCCAGGTTCCGAAGTCGGGGTCAGTTCCAATTTCGAAGCTCCGGGCTCAAGGCTCCACAATCAAGGATCAAGGCTCTGGGCAAAGGGTAAGCTCCAGGCAACGGGGCTCCAGGCTACATTCTCGGGTTAGGTTCCAGTCTCGAGGTTCCCTTGCTCTCGGCTCCGGGCTCCAGGCGTTTGGCTTGGTGTCTTCTTCCAGGCTCTAGGCTCCAGGCTCGTGACTCCAGGCTACCAGGCTCAAGGCTCAAGGCTCCAGGCTCCAGGCTCCAAGCTCCAGGCTCGTGATCAGTTCTAGGCTCCAGGCTCTAGCTCAGGCTCCAGGCTCCAGGTTCCAGCTTCCAGACTCCAAGCCCATCAATCCAGTATCCGGGCTCCGATTTAAGGTCAGTTCCATGCTCCAGTCTCCAGGCTCCAGTCTCCAGTTCAGTTCAAGGCTCCAGGCTCCAGGCTCCAAGTTCCAGACTCCAGGCTTCCAGGCTCAGTCTCCAGGCTCAAGCTCAAAGCTACGGGCATGGAGCCAGTTCCAAGATCCGGTCTCCAGGCGCCAGGCTTCTGGCTAGGGGTAAATTTCAAGCTTGGGGTTCCACACCCAGGGCTCCAGGCTCCAGGCACGGGGTTTTTTCCAGGCTCTGGGCTCAGGCTTTTGGCTCGGGGTCTTCATCCAGGCTCAAGGCTCCAGGTAAAGGCTCCCAGCTCAAGGCTCAAAGCTCCAGGCTCAAAGCTCCAGGCTCTGGGCTCAAGATCAGTTTCCATACTCCGGTCTCCAGGACCCAGGTTTAGGGTTCGGGGTGTATTCCATGCTCTGGCCATCGGACTCCAGGCTCCAGGCTTCTGGCTCGGGGTAAGTTCCATGCTTGGGATCCACGCCCCTTGCACCAGGCTCTGAGAACGGGGTCATCTTCACACACCGGCTCCAGCAACCAGGTTCCAAGGCTCCACACTAGGGGTGAGTTCCAGGCTCCGGACTCCAGGCTCCTGGGTCAGGGCTCATGACTCATGACTCCTGACTCCATGCTTCAGGCTCCAGGCTTAAAGCACCAGGCTCCAGACTCCAGGCTCCACTCTCCAGGCTCCAGGCTCAAGGCTCCAGCTCAAGGCTCCAGGCTCCAGGGTCTTGGTCAGTTGCAGACTCCGTTATCCAGGCTACCAGTTCAAGACTCTAGGCTTACGATCAGTTCCAGACTCCTGGCTAAAGGATCCAGGTTCCGCACTCCAGCTCCTGGTTCCAGGCAAAGGGCTCCGGGCTTGGTGTCCATTCCATGCTCTGGGCACCAAGCTCCAGCCTCTAGACTTGGGGGTCAGTTTCAGGCACTGTGCATCGGGCTCCATGCTCCAGGCTTCCATGACCCAAACTCAGTCAGTTCATGGCTCCAGTCACCAGGCTCTTGATTCCATGCTCAAGACTCCATGCTTCAAGCTCTCTGCTCCAGGTTATAGGCTCAAGGACCAGTGTCAGTTCCAGGCCTCGGGCTCCATACTTCAGGCTCTGGGCTCAAGGCTCCGGGCTCCAGGCTCCGGGCTGCCGGGGCTCCGGGCTCCGGGCTCCGGGCTCCGGGCTCCGGGCTCCAGGCTCGGTTTAAGTTCCAGGCTTTTTTCTCCCCCCCTCACGGCTCTAGGGTCTGGCTCCAGGCTCTTGGAATGGGGTCAGTTCATAGTTCCGGTAACCAGGTATTTGGCTCCACTTCTCGGGCTTCGGGTCAGTTCCAGGCTACAGGCTCAAGAGTCCAGGTTCGTTTCTATGTGTTCCAGACTCAAGGCTCCCAGTACAAGGCTCAAAGCTTAAGGCTCAGAGCTCAAGACTCCAGGCTCGGGGTGAGTTCCATGCTCCGGGCTTAAGGCTCCAAGCTCAAGGCTCGGGGTCAGTTCTAGGCTCAAGTCACCAAGCTCTAGGCTCTGGTTCCGGGCTCCAGGCTCCAGGCGCCATGCTTCAAGCTCTTGGCTCCAGGCTCCAGGCACGGGTTCAGTTCCAGGCTCCGGGCTCCATGCTCCGGGGTCAGGGCTTCCAGACTCCAATCTCCAGGCTCCAGGCTCCAGGCTCCAGGCTCCAGGCTCCAGGCTCTCGGCTCAGGCTCCAGGCTCAAGGCTCCAGGCTCAGGCTCAAGGCTCAAGGCTCAAGGCTCCAGGCTCCAGGCTCAAGGCTCCTGTCTCAGGGCTCAGGGCTCAGGGCTCAGGGGCTCAGGGCTCCAGGCTCCAGGCTAAACACTCCAGGCTTCGGGCTGCGGGCTCCAGGTTCAAGACTAAATGCTCCGGGCTCCAGGCTCATGCTCAGGGTCAGTTCCAGGGTCCGAGCTTGATTTTCAGGGTCATGGCTCAACACTCCGGGCTCCAGGCTCCAAGCTCCAATCTCAAGGCTCCAGGCTTTAGGCTCCAGGCTGCAGGCTTCAGGCTCCGTGCTTCGGCATGCGGGCTACGGGCTACGGGCTGCGGGATGCGTGCTGCATGCTTCAGGCTCCAGGCTCAAGACTAAAGGCTCCGGGCTCCAGGCTCCAGGCTCCAGGCATTGGGGTCAGTTCCAAGTTCAAGTCTCCCGGCTTTAGGCGCTAGACTTCTTGCTCCGGGGTAAGTTCTATGCTCCGGGCTCAAGGCTCCAAGCTCAAGGCTCTGGGTCAGTTCAAGGCTCAAGTAACCGGGGCTCAAGGCTCCAGCTCCATGCTCCAGGCACGGGGTCAATTCCAGTCTACGGGCTCCAGGGTCCTGCTTAAGGTTCTTTGCTTAGCGTCAGTTCTAGGCTCCAAGCACGGGCTCTAGGCTCCACGCTCCTTCCTCCTTGCTCCAGGCTCCAGGCTTCAGGCTTCAGGCACGGGGTCAGGTCCAGGCTTTTTTCTCGTGGCGAGATCCTAGCTCCGGGCTCTTTGAGCCGGCACGGGGAAGTTTGAGGATCTGGGCTCCGAGCTCCAGTCCTTAAAGCGTGGCTAAAAGTTCCGCTCTCCAGGCTCCGCCCTCCAGACTTAAGGCTCAAGGTTATTTGTAAGTGGCAGGCTCCCTTCTCCGGGCTCCGGGCTCCGTGCTCCGGGCTCTTGGCAACGGCCTCCTGCTCCATGTTTGGGGTCATTTCCAGGCTACGGGCTCCAGGATCCGGTCTCGTATTTAGTTCCAAGCTCAAGGTTCGGGGCTTCTAGCGACCGGCGAAAGGCAAAAGGAAACCACAATGCCCAGACCTCTCGGTTTCCCTTATTTTCTGAGTAGAAGAGGCAAAAGGTTATTTTTCATTTTTCAGAGGAGGAGAAGCTTTTCTTTTTTCCACTTTTAAAAAAGAATCTTTTTGTATCAGGGAAAACTTTATGAACTGATAAGACTCGAAAAAAATGGCCATAAAACACTAATTTCTGACTTGGTTTTTGCGTTTTCCTACTTTTCTGAGTAGAAGTGGAAAAAATGTCATTTTTGAGCGTTTCAGACGATAAGAAGGCGTTTTAGTCACTTGTGAGAAAAGGATGTTTTTCTCAAGCAGAACTTTATGATCTGATAAGACTTTGACAAAAATGCCATAAAACACTTATTTCTGATATGTTTTTTGTGTTTTCATACTTTTCTGACCTTATAGGTAAAAATATCATTTTTGAGTGTTTTACACGATAAGAAGCTGTTTTGGTCACTTTGAGAGAGACAAGGATGTTTTTTTTTTGTCAAGCAGAAGTTCATGATTTGAGAATACCTTTACAAAAAAGCCATTAAAAACTTATTTCTGATTTGTTTTTGGTGGTTTCATGCTTTACTGTGTAGAAGAGGCAAAAATGTCATTTTTGAGCGTTTCAGACGATAAGGAGCTGTTTTTGTCACTTTGAGACAAGGATTTTTTTTCTGAAGCAAAACGTTAGGAACAGATAAGGCTTTACAAAAATGCCATAAAACAATTATTTCTGACTTGTTTTTAGTGTTTCATACTTTTCTGAGTAGAAAAGGCAAAAATGTCATTTTTGAGCGTTTCAGACGAAAGAAGCTGTTTTGGTCACTTTTGAGAAAAGGATGTTTTTTTTCTTAAGCAAAACGTGAGGAACTGATAAGACTTTGACAAAAATACGATAAAACCACTTATTTCTGACTTGTTTTTAGTGTTTTCATACTTTTCTGAGTAGAAGAGGCAAAATGTCATTTTTGAGCGTTTCAGACGAAAAGAAGCTGTTTTGGTCACTTTGAGACAAGGATGTTTTTTTTCTCAAGCAAAACGTTAGGAACTGATAAGGCTTTACAAAAATGCCATAAAACAAGTATTTTTGACTTGTTTTTAGTGTTTTCATACTTTTCTGAGTAGAAGAGGCAAAAATGTCATTTTTGAGCGTTTTGGCAGTTTTGGTCACTTTGAGACAAAGATGTTTATTTTCAAGCAGAACTTCATGATTTGAGAATACTTTTACAAAAAAGCCATAAAACACTTATTTCTCACTTGTATTTTTTGTTTTCATTCTTTTCTGAGAAGAAGAGGAAAAATGTCATTTTCGAGCGTTTCACGCAATAAGAATTTTTTTTGTTTTTTCCACTTTGAGACAAGGACGTTTTTTCAAGACCTGAGAAGAGTTGGACAAAATAGCCATAAAACACTTCTTTTTGACTTTTTTTTTTTTTTTTTTTCGTTTGTGTGTGTGTTTTTATGCTTTATTGACTATATTGGTAAAAATGTCATTTTCCAGCGTTTCATGGAAGCAGAAGCTGATTTGGTCACTTTTGAGACAAGGTGTTTTTTTCTCAAGCATAAAGTAAAGCTTCACACTTTGTTCTGGCATTTCTCAAACCGCCCCGTGGAGATGGAAATCTTCCTCACATTAAAGCCACACTCTAGCGGAAGAACTCTGTCCATGGTCCTGATTCTTTGTCTTTCTTTCTCTCTTGCTCTCTCTCCCTCTTTCCTCCAACCCCCTTCAACCTGCACACTGGCGTGGATGGACAAGGAAGAGCACTGGGAAATGTCGCACTGACCCTCTCAGGTTTAGACCGGGACGGCTGGTAAACGGTGTGGACTCTTTCTTTTTTCCAGCCCGTGTGGACTTGTTATTTTTCCAGAGACAGAAAACCGGTTTAGCCTAACCCGTTTTTTAAGCTCCAGTTCTTTTCTCGTCTGGAGCTGGATAACGATAAAACATGAACCGTATGTTGAACTTTTTTATTTTTGTGTTCCAGAGAAAACCCCTGTAAGCCTAACACCTTTTTTTTTTTTTTACCTCCGGGGCTTCTCCTCAACTTTAGCCCGAAACCTAACCTTGTTCTAGGTCTGAATCTTTTCCCCTCTCTCCCCCTCTCTTCTCTCCGGCCCCCTGAAAGCTGCTCACTGAGTTGCACCTTGAAGCTGCACATTGGCATGCCCTGAGGAGGAGGAACGCCGGGAAACGTCGCGCTGACCCGTGTCAGGATTAGGCCGGGACGGCCGGCGGACCGTGTGGACTCTGTCTTTTTTCAGGCCTGTGTGGGACTTTGCTATTTTTCCAGATCTGTGTGGGACTTTGTTTTTTTTTTTTCCCAGACAGAACCCCTGTAAGCCTTACCACTTTTGACCTCTGGTGCTTCTCTCACGTGGAGCTTGATAACGGTAAAACTCAAACCGTCTGTGGCCATTTTTCAGATCTCTGCTCCTCCTTTCCCTGGTCTTACTCTTTTTTTCTTTCTTTCTCCCACTCTTTCCTCCAGCCACCTTAAAGCTGTACACTGAGTTAAGGCATTTTTCAAACCGTCCCGTGGAGACGGAATGCTACCCCACATTGCAGCCACACAGTGGGGGCTTAACTCTGGCCCTCCTTTCCTGTCTTCGTGTGACTCGGGCTTCTACAAACTGATTGCACTTGCTGTATTTATTGTATTTTCAATGTATTGTAATGGTATTTTATGTTTTTTAATGGTATTTGAATTGTATTTTCTTTTTACTTTTTATTTCTGCTTTGCACTGTAAAGAAGTTTTTGACTGTGTCTGTGAAACGTACTCTTTCAATAAAATTTATTGACTATTTTTCCCACTCTCTGTCTTACTCGGGGGCCCTCTCTCTCCCCCTTTCTTCATCAGCCACCTTAAAGCTTCACACTTGGACTGAAAATCAAATCCCCTGGCCTCGGTTAAGGTTAGGGCTGAGGCCAGGGAAGGGCCGGGGTTTTGGGTCCGGGCTCGGGCTCCGTTCCAGGGTTTAGGGTTAGGGCTGATGGCCAGGGCCAGGGTTGGGGCTCCGGGCTCGGGCTCCGTTCCAGGGTTTAGGGTTAGGGCTTAGGCCAGGGCCAGGGTTGGGGCTCCGGGCTTTGGCTAAGTTCCAGGGTTCAGGTTAGGGCTGAGGTGAGGGTGAGGGTTAGGGCTCCTAGCTTTGGCTTCGTTCCTTGGTTTAGGGTTAGGGCTGAGGCCAGGGCAAGGGTTGGGGCTCCGGGCTCGAGCTAAGTTCCAGGGTTCGGGTTAGGGCTGTGGCCTGGGTGAGGGTAAGGGTTCCGAGCTCCGGCTCAATTTCAGGCTCCAGGCTCCGGGCTCCGGTCGGCTCGGGCTCCGGGCTCCGGGCTCCGGGCTCCGGGCTCCGGGCTCCGGGGCTACAGGCTCCGCGCTCAAGAATCCTGGCTTTTTGTCTTTTCCAGGCTACGAGCTCCAGGCTAAAGGCTCCAGACTCCAGGATTGGGGTCAGTTCAAGGCTCTGGACTTAAGACTCCAGACTCCAGGCTCCAGGCTCCAGGCTCCAGGTTCCAAGTTCGAAGCTCCCGGCTCAAGGCTCCACAATCCAGGCTCTGGGCTAAGGGTAAGCTCCAGGCTCCAGGCTCCAGAATCCAGGCTCACGGCTCCAGGCTCAAGGCTCCAGGCTCCAGGCTCCAAGCTCCAGGCTCAAGGCTCCAGGCTCCAGGCTCCAGGCTCCAGGCTCCAGGCTCGGGTTCAGTTCCAGTCTCAAGTTCCTGGCTCCAGGCTCCGGGCTCCAGGCTTTGTGCTATATGTCTTCTTCCAGGCTCTTGGCTCAATGCTCAAGACTCCAGGGTCCAGGCTCCAGGCTCGTGATAAGTTCGAGGCTCCGGGCTCTTGGCTCTTTGGTCCGGGTTCGGCGTCAGTTCCAGGGTCCGGGCTATAGGTTCCAGGTTCCAGGCTCCAGCCTCATCGATCCAGTATACGGGCTGCGGATTCAGGGTCTGTTCCATTCTCCAGTCTCCGGGCTCAAGTCTCCTGTTCAGTTCAAGGCTCCAGGCTCCAAGTTCCAGGACTCCAGGTTTCAAGTCTCCAGGCTCATTGCTCCAGGCTACGGGCATCGAGACAGTTCCAAGTTCCGGTCTCCAGGCGCCAGGCTTCTTGCTCGGGGTAAGTTTCATGTTTGGGGTTCATCACCCAGGGCTCTAGGCACCAGGCATGGGGTTTTTTCCAGGCTCCAGGCTTTGGGCTCGGGGTCTTCTTCCAGGGTCAAGGCTCAAGGTTCAAGGCTCCCAGCTCCAGGCTCAGAACTCCAGGCTAAAAGCTCAAAGCTCAAGGCTCTTGGCTCAAGATCAGTTCCCTACTCCGGTCTCAAGGACGCAGGTTTCTGGTTCGGGGTGTATTCCATGCTCTGGCCTTCGGGCTCAAGGCTCCATGCTTCGGGCTCGGGGTAAGTTCCATGCTCGGGGATCCACGCCCCTTTCTCCAAGCTCTGAGAACTGGGTCATTTCCACACTCCGGGCTCCAGAAACCAGTTTCAAGGCTCCACACTCAGGGTGAGTTCCAGGCTCCGGACTCCAGGCTCCGGGGTGAGGGCTCCAGACTAGGACACTCCAGGCTCTTAGCTCCAGGCTCCAGGCTCAAGGCTCCAGGCTCCGCTCTCCAGGCTCCATGTTTCTAGCTCTGGGATGCAGGCTTAAGGCTCCATGTTTGGGTTAGTTCCAGGCTCCATGCTTAAGGCTCCAGGCTCGAGGCTCCGGGTTCAGTGTCAGTTCCAGGCTCCGGGCTCCCCGCTCAAAGCTCCAGGCTCCGGGCTCTGGGCTGCGGGCTCCGGGCTCCGGGTTCCAGGTTCCGGGCTCCGGGCTCCGGGCTCCGGGCTCCAGGCTCTTGGCCTGGGGAAATTTCCAAGCTCTGGTCTCCACATTTCTGGCTTGGGGTCAGTTCAAGGCAAATGGCTCCATTTTCCAGGCTCATTGCTATGCGTTTCAGGCTCCCGGCACCAGGCTCAAGGCTGAAGGCTGAAGGCTAAAGGCTCCAGGCTCGGGGTAAGTTCCTTGCTCCGGGCTCAAATCTCCAAGCTCAAGGATTCGGGTCAGTTCCATGCTCTAGGTTCCAGGCTCAGTGCTCAACGCTGCATGGTTCAGGCTCTTTGCTCCAGGCTGCAGGCTAAAGGCTCTAGGCTTAAGCCTTGTTTTTTAAGGGATCAAGGCTTTGGGCTTGGAGTAGGTTCGTAGCTCCGGGCTCCAAGTTTACGGCTCCATATTTCGGGCTCAGTTTCAGGATGTAGGCTCTATGCTCCAGGCTTGTGACTACGCGTTCCAGGCTCCAGTCACCGTGCTCTAGGCTCAAGGCTCCGGGCTCAAGGTTCCAGCCTCGGGGTCAGTTCCATGCTCCGGGCTCAAGGCTCAAAGCTCATGGCTCTGGGTCAGTTCAATGCTCTTGGCTCCAGGCTCCATGCTCAAGGCTGCATGGTTTGGCTCTTGGCTCAAGACTCAAGGCTCTTGGCTCAAGGCTCAAGGCTCAAGGCTCCAGGCTCCAGGCTCCAGGCTTCAGGCTCAATGCTCCGGCTCAGGGCTCCAGGCTCCAGGCTCCAGGCTCCAGGCTCGGGGTCAGTTCCAGCTCAAGGCTCCAGGTTCTTCTCTCCCGGCTTCGCTCTCCAGGCTTCGGGCTGTGGGCTCATGGCTACAGGCTCATGGCTCCAGGTTATAGGCTCCAGGGTCGGGGTAAGTTCCAGGCTCCGGGCTCCATGCTTAAGGCTCTGGGCTAAAGGCTCCGGGCGCAGGATCAGTTCCAGGCTCTGTGACTTCCCCTCGAGGCTCAAGGCTCCGGGCTCCAGGCTCCAGGCTCAAGGCTCCAGGCTCAAGGCTAAAGGTTCAAGGCTCAGGGCTCCAAGCTTCATGTTCAAGGCTCAAGGGATTAGACTCCAGGCTTCAGGCTCCAGTCTCCAGGATCGTCATCAGTTCGAGGCTCCGGGCTCTAGGCTCTAGGGTCCGGGTTAAGTGTCAGTTCCAAGTTCTGGGCTCCAGGTTCCAGGTTCCAGGTTCCAGGTTCAAGTTTCCAGGCTCCAGGCTCATCGATCCAGTATACGGGCGGATTTAGGGTAAGTTCCATGCTCACGTCTCCAGGCTCTAGTCTCCGGTTCAGTTCAAGGCTCCAGGCTCCAGACTCAAAGTTCCAGACTCCAGGCTCAAGGCTCCAGGCTCAAGTCTCCAGGCTAAAGGCTCCAGGCTACGGGCAGGGAGTCAGTTCCAAGTTCCGGTTTCCCGGCTTTCAGGCGAGAGGCTTCCTGCAAGGGGTAAGTTTCATGCTTGGGGTTTAACACCCAGGGCTCCAGGCTCATGGCACTGGGTTTTTTCCAGCCTCCGGGCTTTAGACTTTGGGCTCGGGGTCTTCATCCAGGCTCAGGCTCCAGGCTCCAGGCTCCAAGCTCAAGGTTCCAGGCTCCAGGCTACGGGCATAGAGTCAATTCCAAGTTCCGGTCTCCCGGCTTTCAGGTGCAAGCTTCTGGCTCGGGGTAAGTTTCATGCTTGGGGTTCATCGCCCAGGGCTCCAGGCTCCAGGCATGGGGTTTTTTTCCAGCCCCTGTGTTCCAGGCTTTGTGCTCGGGGTCTTCTTCCAGGGTCAAGGGCTCAGGCTGCAGGTTCAAGGCTCCCAGCTCCAGGCTCCAAGGAGCCATCTTGGAGCCTGGAGAAGGCTATTGGCTCAAGATCAGTTCCATAATTCTTTCTCCAGGAACCAGGTTTCGGGTTCGGGGTGTATTCCATGCTCTGGCCTACGGGCTCCAGGCTCCATGCTCCAGGCTTCGGGCTCAAGGCTACAGGCTTCGGGCTTGGGGTAAGTTCTATGCTCGGGGATCCACGCCCCTGGCTCCAGGCTCTGAGAATGGGGTCAGTTCCGCACTCCGGGCTCCAGATACCAGGTTCAAGGTTCACACTCGGGGTCAGTTCCAGGCTCCGGACTCCAGGCTCCGGGGTTAGGGCTCCAGACTCCAGCCTCAAGCCTCCAGGCTCAAGGCTCAAGGCTCCACTCTCAAGGGTCCATGTTTCAAGCTCTGGGATCCAGGCTTAGGCTCCATTCTTGGGGTCAGTTCCAGGCTCCACGCTCCATGCTTCAGTCTCCGGGCTCAAGGCTCTGGGCCCAGTGTCAGTTCCAGGCTCCAGTCCAGGCTCCAGGCTCCGGGCTCCTCGTTCAACGCTCCAGGCTCCGGGCTCAAGGCTCTGGGCCTGGCGTCAGATCCAAGCTCCGGTCTCCAGGTTTTAGGCTCCACCATTTCTGGCTCGGGGTCAGTTCAAGGCTAATGGCTCCATTTTCCAGGCTCGTTGCTACGCGTTCCAGGCTCCAGCTCCAGGCTAAAAGCTCCAGGCTCAATGCTCCAGGCTCTTGGCTCATGATCAGTTCCATACTTCGGTCTACAGGACACAGGTTTCGGGTTCAGGGAATCTTCAATTCTCTTGCCTACTGGCTCCAGGCTACAGGCGTTGGCCTGCGGCCTGCGACCTGCGGGTTTAAGGCTGCGTACTTCATGCTCAAGGCTCCGGGCTGCAGGCTCCAGGCCCAATACTGAAGGCTCTTGGCTCAGGCTCCAGGCTCCGGGCTCCAGGCTCCAGGCTCCAGGCTCCAGGCTTGGGGTCAGTTCCAGACTCCGGGCTCCATTGTTCAGGGGTCATGCTCAAGACTAAAGGCTCCAGGACAGGATCCAGGATCCAGGCTCCATTCTCAAGGCTCAAGGCTCTGGGCTCAAGGCTCCCGACTCCAGGCTCCAGGCTCCGGGCTCCAGGTTCTGCGCTCCATTTTCCGATATCAAGAATCCGAGCAAGGGTTTTAGCTCCAGGCTCCGGGCTCAGGGCTCAAGCCTCCAGTCTCCAGGCTTCAGATTCTTTTCTCCCTGCTCAAGGCTCCGGGCTCCAGGCTTCTGGCTTTGGGGCAGTTCTAATCTCAAGGGACCAGGCTTCAGGCTCCAGGCTCCAGGCTTTAGGCTCTGGGTCAGTTCCAGGCTCCGAGCTCAAGTCTCTGGGCCCCAGGCTTCAGGTTCTTGGAACCAGGCTCCAGGTTCCAGACAGCTCGTTCCAGGATTGGGGATCAGGATAAGTTTGAGGCTCTGGGCTCAAGGCTCTTGGATCAGTGTCAGTATTTTTTCTCCGGGCTCAACTTTGCAGGCTCCAGGTTCCATTCTCCATGCTCCGGGCTCCAGGCCAAGTCTCCAGGCTCCAGGCTCAAGGCTCCAGGCTCCAGGTTCAAAGCTCCAGGCTCAAAGCTCCAGGCTCTATGCTCGGGATCAGTTAAAGGCTCCGGGCACAAGGACCCAGGCTTTTGGTTCAGGGTGTATTCCATGGCCAGGCCTGTGGGCTCCAGACTCCAGGCTCCGGGAATTTGGTCAGGTCAAAGTTCCGGTCTCCAGGGTTAAGGCTCCAGGCTTCGGGCTCAGGCTAAGTTCCATGCTTGGGGTTCCACGCCCTGGGCTCCAGGCTCCGGGAATAGGGTTATTCCATGCTCCGGGCTCCAGAATCCAGGCTCCGGACTTGGAGTCAGTTCCAGGCTCCAGGCTCCAGGCTCCAGGCTCCAAGCTCCAGGCTCCAGGCTCCAGCCTCTAGGCTCCAGGCTCCAGGCTCAAGGCTCACAGCTCCACGCTCACGGCTCAATGCTCCAAGCTCAGGGGTCCATGCTCGGGGTGAGTTCAAGTCTCCTGGCTGAGGGTCCTGGCTAAGGTTCCGTGCTCGGGGTCAGTTCCAGTCTCCGGGCTCCGGGTTCCGGGCTCTGGGCTCCGGGCTCCGGCTCCAGGCACAGGGTCATTTCCAGGCTCCTGGCTCAAGACTCCAGGCTCCAGGCTCTGGACTTGGGGTCAGTACAAGGCTTTGGGCTCACGGCTCCAGGCTCACGGCTCCATGCTCCGGACCCCAGGCTCCAAGCTCGAGGTTCTTTGTTCGGGGTCAGTTCCAGGCTCCGCGCTCCACGCTCCATGTTCAGGGCTCCGGGCTCAGGGTCATTTCTTGGCTCCGGGCTCCAAGGTCCGGACTGAAGGTCAGTTCCAGGCTCTATGCTCCAGGCTCCAAGCTCACGGCTCCATGCTACGGGATCCAGGCTTGGGGTAAGTTCCAGGGTTCGGGCTCCAGGCTCAGGTATCAAGGCTTTATGTTCATGGTCAGTTCAAGACCATGAACTGAGGTTCTTTTCTCCAGGCTAGGGGTCACTTCGAGTATCTTGGTTCCGGGCTCCAGTTTTAAAGGTCTTGGCTCTAGATTCCGCGCACAAGGCTCCTGCTCCGGGCTCCAGGCTACAGTCTCAAGGCTTCAGGCTCAAGGCTCCAGGCTCCAGGGTCTTGGTCAGTTGCAGACTCCGTTATCCAGGCTACCGGCTCAAGACTCTTGGCCCGAGATCAGTTCCAGGCTCCGGGCTAAAGGATCCAGGCTCCGCGATCCAGGCTTTGGTTCCAGACTCCAGGCTCAAGGCTCCGGGCTCCAGGCTCCAGGCTCCAGGCTCAAGTCTCCAGGCTAAAGGCTCCAGGCTACGGGCATTGAGTCAGTTCCAAGATCCGGTCTCCAGGCGCCAGGCTTCTGGCTTGAGCTAAGTTTCACGCTTGGGGTTCCACACCCAGGGCTCCAGGCAACAGACACAGGGTTTTTTTCGAGGCTCTGGGCTCAAGGCATTGGCTCGGGGTCTTCATCCAGGCTCAAGGCTCTTGGTTCAAGGCTCCCAGCTCCAGGCTCAAAGCTCCAGGCTCTGGGCTCAAGATCAGTTCCATACTCCGGTCTCCAGGACTCAGGTTTCGGGTTCAGGGTGTATTCCATGCTCTGGCCTTCGGGCTCCAGGCTCCAGGCTCCAGGCTCCAGCCCGCTCCAGGCTTCTGGCTCGGATTAAGTTCCATGCTTGGGGATCCATGCCCCTGGCTCCAGGCTCTAAGAACGGGGTACTTTCCACACTCCGGGCTCCAGAAACCAGGTTCAAGGCTCAACTCTCGGGGTGAGTTCCAGGCTCCAGACTCCAGGCTCCTGGGTCAGGGCTCCAGACTCCAGACTCCAGGCTCCAAGCTCCAGGCTCAAGGCTCCAGGCTCCAGGCTTAGGGCTCCAGGCTCAAGGTTCAAGGCTCAAGGCTCCAGGCTCCGCTCTCCAGGCTCCATGTTACAAGCTCTGGGATCCAGGCTAAAGGATCCAGGCTCGGGGTCACTTCCAGGCTCAAGGCTCCAGGTTCTTCTCTCCAGGCTTCGCTCTCCAGGCTCCGGGCTGTGGGCTCATGGCTCACGGCTAAAGGCTCAAGGCTCCAGGCTTTAGGCTCCAGGGTCGGCGTCAGTTCCAGGCTCCGGGCTCCATGCTTCAGGCTCTGGGCTCAAGGCTCCGGGCTCAGTGTCAGTTCCAGGCTCCGTGCTTCCCCCTCAAGGCTCCAGGCTCCGGGCTCCGGGCTCCGGGCTCCGGGCTCCGGGCTCCGGGCTCTTTTCATGGGGTCAGTTCACAGATCTGGTCTCCAGGTTTTAGGCTCCATTTCTCGGGCTCTAGGTCAGATCAGGCTACAGGCTACATAGTCCAGGTTCGTTGCTACGCGTTCCAAGCTCAAGGCTCCTAGCACCAGGTTCCAGGCTGAAGGCTCTAAGCTCAAGGATCCAGGTTAAGGTTAAGTTCCATGCTCCAGGGTAAAGTCTCAAAGATCAAGGATCGGGGTCAATTCCAGGCTGAAGTCACCGGGCTCTTGGCTGCGGGCTCCAGGCTCAAGGCGCCATGCTTCAAGCTCTTGGCTCCAGGCTCCAGGCTCGGGTCGGTTTCATGCTCCGGGCTCCATGCTCCGGGGTCAGGCTCCAGACTCCAGACTTCAGACTCCAGGCTGAAGGCTCCATGCTTAGAGCTCTTGGATCCAGGCTAAAGGCTCCATGGTTGGGGTCAGTTTCAGGCTCCAGGCTCCATGCTTCAGGTTCCGGGCTCAAGGCTCCGGGCTCAGCGTCAGTTTCAGTTTCCGGGCTCCCCGCTCAAGGCTTCTGGGCTCCAGGCTCTTTGCATTTGGTCAGTTCCAAGTTCCGGTCTCCAGGTTTTAGGCTCCACATTTCGGGCTCGGGGTCAGTTCAAGGCTGATGGCTCCATAGTCCAGGCTCGTTGCAATGCTTTTCCAGGCTCCAGGCTCCCTTCACCGTGCTCAAGGCTTAAGGCTAAAAGCTCATGGCTCAAGGCTCTGGGTAAGTTCTGTCTCCGGGCTCAAGGCTCATAGCTCAAGACTTGGGGTCAGTTCCACGCTATAGGCTCCAGGCTCCATGCTCAAGGCTTCATGGTTCAGGCTCTTGGCTCCAGGCTCCAGGCACAAGGCTCCAGGCTCAAGGCTCCAGGCTCCAGGCTCCTTTCCCAAGGGATCAAGGGTTTGGATTTGGAGTATGTTCGTAGCTCCGGGCTCCAGGTTTTAGACTCCATAATACGGGCTCAGTTCTAGGCTACAGGCTCTATTTTCCAGGCTCATGACTACGTGTTCCAGGCTCCATGCACCTTGCTCCAGGCTCATGGTTCAGGGCTCGGGGTCAGTTCCATGCTCCGGGCTCAGAGTCCAGCCTCAAGGCTCAGAGTCAGTTCATGGCTCCAGTCACCAGGCTCTAGACTCCATGCTCAAGGCTCCATGCTTAAAGCTCTTGGCTCCAGGCTATACACTCAAGGACGAGTGTCAGTTCCAGGCCTCGGGCTCCACACTTCAGGCTCCGGGCTCAAGACTCCGGGCTCAAGGCTCTTGGCATGGGGTCATTTCCAAGTTCCGGTCTCCAGGTTTTTGGCTCCACTTTTCGGGCTTGGGGTCAGTTCCAGGCTACAGGCTCAAAAGTCCAGGTTCGTTTCTATGCGTTCAAGGTTCAAGGCTCCCAGTACAAGGCTCAAAGCTTAAGGCTCAGAGCTCAAGGCTCCAGGCTCGGGGTGAGTTCCATGCTCCGGGCTTAAGGCTCCAAGCTCAAGGCTCTGGGTCAGTTCCAGGCTCAAGTCACAGGGCTCCGGGCTCCGGGCTCCGGGCTCCGGGCTTCAGGCTCCGCGCTCAAGAATCCTGGCTTTTTGTCTTTTCCATGCTATGAGCTCCAGGCTAAAGGCTCCAGACTCCAGGATTGGGTCAGTTCAAGGCTCCGGGCTGAAGGCTTCAGGCTCCAGGCTCCAGGCTCCAGGCTCCAGGCTCCAGGCTCCAGGCTCCAGGGTCGGAGTCATTTCCATGCTCCGGGCTCCGGGCTCTGGGCTCCAGGCTCCGGGCTCCGGGCTCCGGGCTCCGGGCTCCGGATTCCAGGCTCCGGGCTCCGGGCTCCGGACTCTGGGCTCCAGGCTCCGGGCTACAGGCTCCGCGCTCAAGAATCCTGGCTTTTTGTCTTTTCCAGGCTACTAGCTCCAGGCTAAAGGTTCCAGACTCCAGGACTGGGGTAAGTTCAAGGCTCCGGGCTGAAGGCTCAAGGCTCCAGGCTCCTGGCTCCAGGCTCCAAGTTCCAAGCTCAAAGCTCCCGGCTCAAGGCTCCACAATCAAGGCTCTGGGCTAAGGGTAAGCTCCAGGCTCCGGGCTTCAGAATCCAGGCTCCAGGCTCGAATCTCCAGGCTCCAGGCTCCAGGCTCCAGGCACGGCTCAGGCTCAGGCTCCAGGCTCGGCGGGGTCAGTTCATGGCTCAAGGCTCCAGGCTCTTCTCTCCAGGCTTCGCTCTTCAGGCTCCGGGCTGCGGGCTCCAGGCTCAAGGCTCATGGCTCATGGCTCCAGGCTAAAAGGTGCAAGGCTCCAGGGTCGTTGTTAGTTGAAGGCTCCGTTCTCCAGGCTACTGGCTCCAGACTCCAGGCTCGGAATATGTTTCAGGCTCTTGGCTAAAGGATCCAGGCTCTGCACTCCTGGTTTTGGGTCACTTCAATGTTCCTGGCTCCAGGCTCAAGCTTCTAGGCTCGGTGTCAGTTTCAGGCACCGTACTCCAGGCTCCAGGCTAGAAGCTCAAGGCTCAAGCCTCAGGCTCCGTGCCCCAAACACCAGGTCATGACTCCAGGTTCCTTGCTGAGGAAAATTTCTAGGCTGTGGGCTCTTTGCTCCAGGCTCAGTGTCATTTCTAGGCTTTGGGCTCCATGTTCCGTGCACCAGGCTCCAGCTCCAGGCTCTGACCTCCAGGCTCCAGGCTCCATGCTCTGGGCTTGGGGTCAGTTAAGGGCTCCAGGCTCAAGGCTCCAGGTACCATTTTCAAGGCTCCGGGCTCCAGCTCCAGGCCCGGCTCCAGGCTCCAGGCTCCAGGCTCTAGGCTCAAGGCTCAAGGTTCTGCGCTCCATTTTCTGATTTCAAGAATCTCAGCAAGGGTTAAGTTCCATGCTCCGGGCTCAGGGCTAAAGCGTCCAGTCTCCATGCTTCAGATTCCAGGCTCCCTGCTAAAGGCTCATGGCTCCGCGCTCAAGGCTCCGGGCTCCAGGCTTTTGGCTTCAGGTCTTCTTCCAGGGTCTAGGCTCAAGGCTGAAGGTTCAAGGCTCCAAGCTCTAGGCTCAAAGCTCCAGGCTCAAAGCTCAAGGCTCTGAGCTAAAGATCAGTTCCATACTTCGGTCTCCAGGACCCAGGTTTCGGGGTGTATTCCATGGTCTGGCCTTCGGGCTCCAGGCTCCAGGCTTCGGGGTAAATTCCATGCTCGGGGATCCACGCCCCTGGCTCCAGGCTCTGAGAACGGGGTCATTTCCACACTCCGGGCTCCAGAAACCAGGTTCAAGGCTCCACACTCGGGGTCAGTTCCAGTCTCGGGACTCCAGGCTCCGGGGTGAAGGCTCTAGACTCCAGACTCAAGGCTCCAGGCTCAAGGCTCAAGGCTCCAGGCTCCATGTTTCAAGCTCTGGGATGCAGGCTTAAGGCTCCATGCTTGGGGTCAGTTCCAGGCTCCATGCTATAGGCTCAGGGCTCACGGCTCCGGGCTTATTGTCAGTTCCAGGCTCTGGGCTCCCTGCTCAAAGCTCCAGGCTCCGGGCTCCAAGCTCTGGGCCTGGGGTCAGTTCCAAGCTCTGGTCTCCAGGTTTTATGCTCCACATTTCGGGCTCGGGGTCAGTTCAAGGCAAATGGCTCCATTTTCCAGGCTCGTTGCTAGGCGTTCCAGGCTTCAGGCTCCCGGCACCAGGCTCAAGGCTGAAGGCTAAAAGCTCAAGGCTCCAGGCTCAGGGTAAGTTCCTTGCTCCGGGCTAAAAGCTCCAAGCCCAAGGCTTGGTGTCAGTTGCAAGCTCTTGGCTCCAGGCTCCACGCTCAAGGCTGCATGGTTCAGGCTCTTGGCTCCAGGCTCCAGGCTCCAGTTTCCAGGCTCCAGGCTCCAGGCTCTAGGCTCAGGGTCAGTACCAGGCTCAAGGCTCCAGGTTCTACTCTCCAGGCTTCGCTCTCCAGGGTCCGTGCGTCCCCCCTCGAGGTTCCAGGCTCCGGGCTCCAGGCTCCAGGCTCCAGGCTCAAGGCTCAAGGCTCAAGGCTCCACGCTCAAGGCTCCAGGCCCCAGGGACTGGTCAGTTGCAGACTCCGTTATCCAGGCTACCGGCATCAAGACTCTAGGCTCGGGATCAGTTCCAGGCTCCTGGCTAAAGGATCACGGTTCCGCACTCCAGGCTCCATGTTCCAGGCACAGGGCTCCGGGCTTGGTGTCAGTTCCATGCTCCGGGCACCAAGCTCCAGCCTCAGACTCGGGGTCAGTTTCAGGCACTGCGCATTGGGCTCCAGGCTCAAGGGTCCATGACCCAAACTCAAGGTCAAGGCTCCAGGTTCCTTGCTGAGGGTCATTTCCAGGCTCCAGTCTCCTTTCCTAAGGGATCAAGGGTTTGGATTTGGAGTATGTTCATAGCTCCGGGCTTCAGGTTTTTAGGCTCCCATATTTTTTGGCTCAGTTCCAGCTAAAGGCTCTACGCTTCAGGCTGTGACTACACGTTCCAGGGTCCAGGCACCTTGCTCCAGGCTCAAGGCTCCGGGCTCGGGATCAGTTCCATGCTCCAGGCTCAAGACTCCAGGCTCAAGGCTCTGAGGCAGTTTCATGGCTCCAGTCACCAGGCTCTAGACTCCATCCTAAAGGCTCCATGGTTTAAGCTCCAGGCTCCAGTCTCAAGGCTCCAGGCTCCAGGGTTGGGTCATTCCATACTCCGGGCTCCAATCTCTATGCTCAAAGCTCTTGGTTGGGGGTCAGGTCCAAGCTCTCTGCACCGGGTTTCATGCCCACGATTCAAGACTCCATTGCTCCATGCTCTGGGCTATAGGCTCCATGCTCAAAGATCCGGGCTCCATGTCCATGCTCTAAGCTCCGGGCTCCTTTTCTCCGGTCACCAGGCTTAAGGCTTCAGGCTTCAGCCTTCAGGCTTCAGGCTTATGCTCCGGGCTCAGGGTTAATTCGAGGCTCCGGGCTCCAGGTTTCAGTTTCAGGGTCAGTTTCAGGCTTCGTACTCCATGCTCCGTGCTCAAGGCTCGGGTCCGTTCCAGGCTCTGGGTTCCAGCCTCCTACGTCTAGGCTCCGCATTCAATGTTCCGGGCTCCAGGCTCAAGCACGGGGGTCATTTCCAGGCTCCGGTCTCCAAGTTCCCGGACGTGTGGTCAGTTCCAAGCTCCGGGCTCCAGGCTCAGTGCTCCAGGCTCCAAGCTTCAAGTTCCAGGCTTAAGCTTCATGCTCCAAGTTCCAGGCTCGGCGCTCAAGGCTCCGTACTCTTGGCTCTTGGCTCCAGGCTCCGGGCATGGGGTAGGTTCAAAGTTCTGGGATCCAGGCTTCAGGCTCCAGGCTTCGGGTTTGGGGTAAGTTGCAGGCTCCGGGTTTCCATTCCTTGGCTCAAGACTCCGGGGCACGGGGTTATTTCCAGTCTCCGGGCTCAAGACTTTGGGCCTTGGGTCTTCTTCCAAGCTCCAGGCTCCAGGCTCCATGCTTCCCGTTTCAAATCTTCCGGCTCAAAGCTCATGGCCTCCGGGTTTGGAATCAGTTCCAGACTCCGGGTTCCAGGCCCCAGGTTCCGAAGTCGGGGTCAGTTCCATTTCGAAGCTCCGGGCTCAAGGCTCCACAATCAAGGATCAAGGCTCTGGGCAAAGGGTAAGCTCCAGGCAACGGGCTCCTGGCTACATTCTCGGGTTAGGTTCCAGTCTCGAGGTTCCTTGCTCTCGGCTCCGGGCTCCAGGCGTTTGGCTTGGTGTCTTCTTCAGGCTCTAGGCTCCAGGCTCGTGACTCAGGCTCCAGGCTCAAGGCTCAAGGCTCCAGGCTCCAGGCTCCAAGCTCCAGGCTCGTGATCAGTTCTAGGCTCCAGGCTCTAGGCTCCAGGCTCCAGGCTCCAGGTTCCAGCTTCCAGACTCCAAGCCCATCAATCCAGTATCCGGGCTCCGGATTTAAGGTCAGTTCCATGCTCCAGTCTCCAGGCTCCAGGTCTCCAGTTCAGTTCAAGGCTCCAGGCTCCAGGCTCCAAGTTCCAGACTCCAGCTCCAGGCTCAAGTCTCCAGGCTCAAGGCTCAAAGCTACGGGCATGGAGCCAGTTCCAAGATCCGGTCTCCAGGCGCCAGGCTTCTGGCTAGGGGTAAATTTCAAGCTTGGGTTCCACACCCAGGGCTCCAGGCTCCAGGCACGGGGTTTTTTCCAGGCTCTGGGCTCCAGGCTTTTGGCTCGGGGTCCTTCATCCAGGCTCAAGGCTCCAGGTTAAAGGCTCCCAGCTCAACGGCTCAAAGCTCCAGGCTCAAAGCTCCAGGCTCTGGGCTCAAGATCAGCTTCCATACTCCGGTCTCCAGGACCCAGGTTTATGGTTCGGGGTGTATTCCATGCTCTGGCCATCGGACTCCAGGCTCCAGGCTTCTGGCTCGGGGTAAGTTCCATGCTTGGGGATCCACGCCCCTGGCACCAGGCTCTGAGAACGGGGTCATCTTCACACACCGGGCTCCAGAAACCAGGTTCAAGGCTCCACACTAGGGGGTGAGTTCCAGGCTCCGGACTCCAGGCTCCTGGGTCAGGGCTCATGACTCATGACTTCCTGACCTCCATGCTTCAGGCTCCAGCTTAAAGCACCAGGCTCCAGACTCCAGGCTCCACTCTCCAGGCTCCAGGCTCAAGGCTCCAGGCTCAAGGCTCCAGGCTCCAGGGTCTTGGTCAGTTGCAGACTCCGTTATCCAGGCTACCAGTTCAAGACTCTAGGCTTACGATCAGTTCCAGACTCCTGGCTAAAGGATCCAGGTTCCGCACTCCAGGCTCCTGGTTTCCAGGCAAAGGGCTCCGGGCTTGGTGTCATTCCATGCTCTGGGCACCAAGCTCCAGCCTCAAGGACTTGGGGTCAGTTTCAGGGCCACTGTGCATCGGGCTCCATGCTCCAGGCTCCATGACCAAACTCAGTCAGTTCATGGCTCCAGTCACAGGCTCTGATTCCATGCTCAAGACTCATGCCTTCAAGCTCTCTGCTCCAGGTTATAGGCTCACGGACCAGTGTCAGTTCCAGGCCTCGGGCTCCATACTTCAGGCTCTGGGTCAAGGCTCCGGGCTCCAGGCTCCGGGCTCCGGGCTCCGGGCTCCGGGCTCCGGGCTCCAGGCTCGGTTTAAGTTCCAGGCTTTTTTCTCCCCCCCTCACGGCTCTAGGTCTGGGCTCCAGGCTCTTGGAATGGGTCAGTTCATAGTTCCTGGTAACCAGGTATTTGGCTCCACTTCTCGGGCTTCGGGTCAGTTCCAGGCTACAGGCTCAAGAGTCCAGGTTCGTTCTATGTGTTCCAGACTCAATGGCTCCCAGTACAAGGCTCAAAAGCTTAAGGCTCAGAGCTCAAGACTCCAGGCTCGGGGTGAGTTCCATGCTCCGGGCTTAAGGCTCCAAGCTCAAGGCTTGGGGTCAGTCTAGGCTCAAGTCACCAAGCTCTAGGCTCTGGGTTCCGGGCTCCAGGCTCCAGGCGCCATGCTTCAAGCTCTTGGCTCCAGGCTCCAGGCACGGGTTCAGTTCCAGGCTCCGGGCTCCATGCTCCGGGGTCAGGGCTCCAGACTCCAATTCTCCAGGCTCCAGGCTCCAGGCTCCAGGCTCCAGGCTCTCGGCTCAAGGCTCCAGGCTCAAGGCCTCAGGCTCAAGGCTCAAGGCTCAAGGCTCAAGGCTCCAGGCTCCAGGCTCAAGGCTCCTGTCTCAGGGCTCAGGGCTCAGGGCTCAGGGCTCAGGGCTCAGGGCTCAGGGCTCCAGGCTCCAGGCTAAACACTCCAGGCTTCGGGCTGCGGGCTCCAGGTTCAAGACTAAATGCTCCGGGCTCCAGGCTCATGCTCAGGGTCAGTTCCAGGGTCCGAGCTTGATTTTTCAGGGTCATGGCTGTCAACACTCCGGGCTCCAGGCTCCAAGCTCCAACTCAAGGCTCCAGGCTTTAGGCTCCAGGCTGCAGGCTTCAGGCTCCGTGCTTCGGCATGCGGGCTACGGGCTACGGGCTGCGGGATGCGTGCTGCATGCTTCAGGCTCCAGGCTCAAGACTAAAGGCTCCGGGCTCCAGGCTCCAGGCTCCAGGCATTGGGGTCAGTTCCAAGTTCAAGTCTCCCGGCTTTAGGCGCTAGACTTCTTGCTCCGGGTAAGTTCTATGCTCCGGGCTCAAGGCTCCAAGCTCAAGGCTCTGGGTCAGTTCAAGGCCTCAAGTAACCGGGCTCAAGGCTCCAAGTCCATGCTCCAGGCACGGGGTCAATTCCAGTCTACGGGCTCCAGGGTCCTGCTTAAGGTTCTTTGATTAGCGTCAGTTCTAGGCTCCAAGCACGGGCTCTAGGCTCCACGCTCCTTCCTCCTTGCTCCAGGCTCCAGGCTTCAGGCTTCAGGCACGGGGTCAGTTCCAGGCTTTTTTCTCGTGGCGAGATCCTAGCTCCGGGCTCTTTGAGCCGGCACGGGGAAGTTTGAGGATCTGGGCTCCGAGCTCCAGTCCTTAAAGCGTGGCTAAAAGTTCCGCTCTCCAGGCTCCGCCCTCCAGACTTAAGGCTCAGGTTATTTGTAAGTGGCCAGGCTCCCTTCTCCGGGCTCCGGGCTCCGGTGCTCCGGGCTCTTGGCAACGGCCTCCTGGCTCCATGTTTGGGTTCATTTCCAGGCTTACGGGCTCCAGGATCCGGTCTCGTATTTAGTTCCAAGCTCAAGGTCGGGGCTTCTAGCGACCGGCGAAAGGCAAAGGAAAACCACAATGCCCAGACCTCTCGGTTTTCCCTTATTTTCTGAGTAGAAGAGGCAAAAAGGTTATTTTTCATTTTCAGACGAGGAGAAGCTTTTCTTTTTTCCACTTTTAAAAAGAATCTTTTTGTATCAGGGAAACTTTATGAACTGATAAGACTCGAAAAAAATGGCCCATTAAAACACTAATTTCGACTTGGTTTTTGCGTTTCCTACTTTTCTGAGTAGAAGTGGAAAAAATGTCATTTTTGAGCGTTTCAGACGATAAGAAGGTGTTTTAGTCACTTGTGAGAAAAGGATTGTTTTTTCTCAAGCAGAACTTTATGATCTGATAAGACTTTTGACAAAAATGCCATTAAAACACTTATTTCTGATATGTTTTTTGTGTTTTCATACTTTTCTGACCTTATAGGTAAAAATATCATTTTTGAGTGTTTTACACGATAAGAAGCTGTTTTGGTCACTTTGAGAGAGACAAGGATGTTTTTTTTGTCAAGCAGAAGTTCATGATTTGAGAATACCTTTACAAAAAAGCCATTAAAAACTTATTTCTGATTTGTTTTTGGTGGTTTCATGCTTTACTGTGTAGAAGAGGCAAAAATGTCATTTTGAGCGTTTCAGACGATTAAGGAGCTGTTTTTGTCACTTTGAGACAAGGATTTTTTTTTCTGAAGCAAAACGTTAGGAACAGATAAGGCTTTACAAAAATGCCCTAAAACAATTATTTCTGACTTGTTTTTAGTGTTTTCATACTTTTCTGAGTAGAAAAGGCAAAATGTCATTTTTTGAGCGTTTCAGCCGAAAAGAAGCTGTTTTGGTCACTTTGAGAAAGGATGTTTTTTTCTTAAGCAAAACGTGAGGAACTGATAGACTTTGACCAAAAATACGATTTTAAAACACTTATTTCTGACTTGTTTTTAGTGTTTTCATACTTTTCTGAGTAGAAGAGGCAAAAAATGTCATTTTTGAGCGTTCAGACGAAAAGAAGCTGTTTTGGTCACTTTGAGACAAGGATGTTTTTTTTCTCAAGCAAACGTTAGGAAACTGATAAGGCTTTACAAAATGCATTAAAACAAGTATTTTTGACTTGTTTTTAGTGTTTTCATACTTTTCTGAGTAGAAGAGGCAAAAATGTCATTTTTGAGCGTTTTCAAACGAAAAGAAGCTGTTTTGGTCACTTTGAGACAAAGATGTTTATTTTCAAGCAGAACTTCATGATTTGAGAATACTTTTACAAAAAAGCCATAAAACAATTATTCTCACTTGTATTTTTGTTTTCATTCTTTTCTGAGAAGAAGAGGAAAAAATGTCATTTTCGAGCGTTTCACGCAATAAGAATTTTTTTTGTTTTTTCCACTTTGAGACAAGGACGTTTTTTTCAAGACCTGAGAAGAGTTGGGACAAAATAGCCATTAAACACTTCTTTTTGACTTGTTTTTTTTTTTTTTTTCGTTTGTCGTGTGTGTTTTATGCTTTATTGACTATATTGGTAAAAATGTCATTTTCCAGCGTTTCATGAAGCAGAAGTCTGATTTGGTCACTTTTGAGACAAGGTGTTTTTTTCTCAAGCATAAAGTAAAGCTTCACACTTTGTTCTGGCATTTCTCAAACCGCCCCGTGGAGATGGAAATCTTCCTCACATTAAAGCCACACTCTAGCGGAAGAACTCTGTCCTGGTCCTGATCTTTGTCTTTCTTTCTCTCTTGCTCTCTCTCCCTCTTTCCTCCAACCCCCTTCAACCTGCACACTGGCGTGGATGGACAAGGAAGCGCACTGGGAAATGTCGCACTGACCCTCTTCAGGTTTAGACGGGACGGCTGGTGAACGGTGTGGACTCTTTCTTTTTTCCAGCCCGTGTGGACTTGTTATTTTTCCAGAGACAGAAAACCGGTTTGCCTAACCCGTTTTTTAAGCTCCAGTTCTTTTCTCGTCTGGAGCTGGATAACGATAAAACATGAACCGTATGTTGAACTTTTTTATTTTTTTGTCTCAGAGAAAACCCCTGAAAACCTAACACCTTTTTTTCATTTTTTAACCTCCGGGGCTTCTCCTCAACTTTTAGCCCGAAACTAACCTTGTTCTAGGTCTGACTCTTTTCCCTCTCTCCCCCTCTCTTCTCTCCGGCCCCTGAAAGCTGCTCACTGAGTTGCACCTTGAAGCTGCACATTGGCATGCCCTGAGGAGGGACGAACGCCGGGAAACGTTCGCGCTGACCCGTGTCCGGATTAGGCCGGGACGGCCGGCGGACCGTGGGACTCTGTCTTTTTTCCAGGCCTGTGTGGGACTTTGCTATTTTTTCCAGATCTGTGTGGGACTTTTTTTTTTTTTTCCCAGACAGAACCCCTGTAAGCCTTACCACTTTTTGACCTCTGGTGCTTCTCTCACGTGGAGCTTGATAACGGTTTTAAAACTCAAACCGTCTGTGGCCCTTTTTCAGATCTCTGCTCCTCCTTTCCCTGGTCTTACTCTTTTTTTCTTTCTTTCTCCCACTCTTTCCTCCAGCCACCTTAAAGCTGTACACTGAGTTAAGGCATTTTTCAAACCGTCCCGTGCGAGACGGAATGCTACCCCACATTGCAGCCACACAGTGGGGGCTTAACTCTGGCCCTCCTTTCCTGTCTTCGGTGTGGACTCGGGCTTCTACAAACTGATTGCACTTGCTGTATTTATTGTATTTTCAATGTATTGTAATGGTATTTATTGTTTTTTAATGGTATTGAATTGTATTTTCTTTTTACTTTTTATTTCTGCTTTGCACTGTAAAGAAGTTTTTGACTGTGTCTGTGAAACGTACTCTTTCAATAAAATTTATTGACTATTTTTCCCACTCTCTGTCTTACTCGGGGGGCCCTCTCTCCCCCTTTCTTCATCAGCCACCTTAAAGCTTCACACTTGGACTGAAAATCAAATCCTCTGGCCCGGTTAAGGTTAGGGCTGAGGCCAGGGAAGGGCCGGGGTTTTGGGTCCGGGCTCGGGCTCCGTTCCAGGGTTTAGGGTTAGGGCTGAGGCCAGGGCCAGGGTTGGGGCTCCGGGCTTTGGCTAAGTTCCAGGGTTCAGGTTAGGGCTGAGGTCGAGGGTGAGGGTTAGGGCTCCTAGCTTTGGCTTCGTTCCTTGGTTTAGGGTTAGGGCTGAGGCCAGGGCAAGGGTTGGGGCTCCGGGCTCGAGCTAAGTTCCAGGGTTCGGGTTAGGGCTGTGGCCTGGGTGAGGGTAAGGGTTCCGAGCTCCGGCTCAATTTCAGGCTCCAGGCTCTAGGCTCCGGGCTCCGGGCTCGGGCTCCGGGCTCCGGGCTACAGGCTCCGCGCTCAAGAATCCTGGCTTTTTTGTCTTTCCAGGCTACGAGCTCCAGGCTAAAGGCTCCAGACTCCAGGATTGGGGTCAGTTCAAGGCTCTGGACTTAAGACTCCAGACTCCAGGCTCCAGGCTCCAGGCTCCAGGTTCCAAGTTCGAAGCTCCCGGCTCAAGGCTCCACAATCCAGGCTCTGGGCTAAGGGTAAGCTCCAGGCTCCAGGCTCCAGAATCCAGGCTCACGGCTCCAGGCTCAAGGCTCCAGGCTCCAGGCTCCAAGCTCCAGGCTCAAGGCTCCAGGCTCCAGGCTCCAGGCTCCAGGCTCCAGGCTCGGGTTCAGTCCAGTCTCAAGTTCCTGGCTCCAGGGCTCCGGGCTCCAGGCTTTGTGCTATATGTCTTCTTCCAGGCTCTTGGCTCAATGCTCAAGACTCCAGGGTCCAGGCTCCAGGCTCGTGATAAGTTCGAGGCTCCGGGCTCTTGGCTCTTTGGTCCGGGTTCGGCGTCAGTTCCAGGGTCCGGGCTATAGGTTCCAGGTTCCAGGCTCCAGCCTCATCGATCCAGTATACGGGCTGCGGATTCAGGGTCTGTTCCATTCTCCAGTCTCCGGGCTCAAGTCTCCTGTTCAGTTCAAGGCTCCAGGCTCCAAGTTCCAGACTCCAGGTTTCAAGTCTCCAGGCTCATTGCTCCAGGCTACGGGCATCGAGACAGTTCCAAGTTCCGGTCTCCAGGCGCCAGGCTTCTTGCTCGGGGTAAGTTTCATGTTTGGGGTTCATCACCCAGGGCTCTAGGCACCAGGCATGGGGTTTTTTTCCAGGCTCCAGGCTTTGGGCTCGGGGTCTTCTTCCAGGGTCAAGGCTCAAGGTTCAAGGCTCCCAGCTCCAGGCTCAGAACTCCAGGCTAAAAGCTCAAAGCTCAAGGCTCTTGGCTCAAGATCAGTTCCCTACTCGGTCTCAAGGACGCAGGTTTCTGGTTCGGGGTGTATTCCATGCTCTGGCCTTCGGGCTCAAGGCTCCATGCTTCGGGCTCGGGGTAAGTTCCATGCTCGGGGATCCACGCCCCTTTCTCCAAGCTCTGAGAACTGGGTCATTTCCACACTCCGGGCTCCAGAAACCAGTTTCAAGGCTCCACACTCAGGGTGAGTTCCAGGCTCCGGACTCCAGGCTCCGGGGTGAGGGCTCCAGACTAGACACTCCAGGCTCTTAGCTCCAGGCTCCAGGCTCAAGGCTCCAGGCTCCGCTCTCCAGGCTCCATGTTTCTAGCTCTGGGATGCAGGCTTAAGGCTCCATGTTTGGGGTTAGTTCCAGGCTCCATGCTTAAGGCTCCAGGCTCGAGGCTCCGGGTTCAGTGTCAGTTCCAGGCTCCGGGCTCCCCGCTCAAAGCTCCAGGCTCCGGGCTCTGGGCTGCGGGCTCCGGGCTCCGGGCTCCGGGTTCCAGGTTCCGGGCTCCGGGCTCCGGGCTCCGGGCTCCGGGCTCCGGGCTCCAGGCTCTTGGCCTGGGGAAATTTCCAAGCTCTGGTCTCCACATTTCTGGCTTGGGGTCAGTTCAAGGCAAATGGCTCCATTTTCCAGGCTCATTGCTATGCGTTTCAGGCTCCCGGCACCAGGCTCAAGGCTGAAGGCTGAAGGCTAAAGGCTCCAGGCTCGGGGTAAGTTCCTTGCTCCGGGCTCAAATCTCCAAGCTCAAGGATTCGGGTCAGTTCCATGCTCTAGGTTCCAGGCTCAGTGCTCAACGCTGCATGGTTCAGGCTCTTTGCTCCAGGCTCCAGGCTAAAGGCTCTAGGCTTAAGCCTTGTTTTTTAAGGGATCAAGGCTTTGGGCTTGGAGTAGGTTCGTAGCTCCGGGCTCCAAGTTTACGGCTCCATATTTCGGGCTCAGTTTCAGGATAGGCTCTATGCTCCAGGCTTGTGACTACGCGTTCCAGGCTCCAGTCACCGTGCTCTAGGCTCAAGGCTCCGGGCTCAAGGTTCCAGCCTCGGGGTCAGTTCCATGCTCCGGGCTCAAGGCTCAAAGCTCATGGCTCTGGGTCAGTTCAATGCTCTTGGCTCCAGGCTCCATGCTCAAGGCTGCATGGTTTTGGCTCTTGGCTCAAGACTCAAGGCTCTTGGCTCAAGGCTCAAGGCTCAAGGCTCAAGGCTCCAGGCTCCAGGCTCCAGGCTTCAGGCTCAATGCTCCAGGCTCAGGGCTCCAGGCTCCAGGCTCCAGGCTCCAGGCTCGGGGTCAGTTCCAGGCTCAAGGCTCCAGGTTCTTCTCTCCCGGCTTCGCTCTCCAGGCTTCGGGCTGTGGGCTCATGGCTACAGGCTCATGGCTCCAGGTTATAGGCTCCAGGGTCGGGGTAAGTTCCAGGCTCCGGGCTCCATGCTTAAGGCTCTGGGCTAAAGGCTCCGGGCGCAGGATCAGTTCCAGGCTCTGTGACTTCCCCTCGAGGCTCAAGGCTCCGGGCTCCAGGCTCCAGGCTCAAGGCTCCAGGCTCAAGGCTAAAGGTTCAAGGCTCAGGGCTCCAAGCTTCATGTTCAAGGCTCAAGGGATTAGACTCCAGGCTTCAGGCTCCAGTCTCCAGGATCGTCATCAGTTCGAGGCTCCGGGCTCTAGGCTCTAGGGTCCGGGTTAAGTGTCAGTTCCAAGTTCTGGGCTCCAGGTTCCAGGTTCCAGGTTCCAGGTTCAAGTTTCCAGGCTCCAGGCTCATCGATCCAGTATACGGGCGGATTTAGGGTAAGTTCCATGCTCACGTCTCCAGGCTCTAGTCTCCGGTTCAGTTCAAGGCTCCAGGCTCCAGACTCAAAGTTCCAGACTCCAGGCTCAAGGCTCCAGGCTCAAGTCTCCAGGCTAAAGGCTCCAGGCTACGGGCAGGGAGTCAGTTCCAAGTTCCGGTTTCCCGGCTTTCAGGCGAGAGGCTCCTGCAAGGGGTAAGTTTCATGCTTGGGGTTTAACACCCAGGGCTCCAGGCTCATGGCACTGGGTTTTTTCCAGCCTCCGGGCTTTAGACTTTGGGCTCGGGGTCTTCATCCAGGCTCCAGGCTCCAGGCTCCAGGCTCCAAGCTCAAGGTTCCAGGCTCCAGGCTACGGGCATAGAGTCAATTCCAAGTTCCGGTCTCCCGGCTTTCAGGTGCAAGCTTCTGGCTCGGGGTAAGTTTCATGCTTGGGGTTCATCGCCCAGGGCTCCCGGCTCCAGGCATGGGGTTTTTTTCCAGCCCCTGTGTTCCAGGCTTTGTGCTCGGGGTCTTCTTCCAGGGTCAAGGCTCAAGGCTGCAGGTTCAAGGCTCCCAGCTCCAGGCTCCAAGGAGCCATCTTGGAGCCTGGAGAAGGCTATTGGCTCAAGATCAGTTCCATAATTCTTTCTCCAGGAACCAGGTTTCGGGTTCGGGGTGTATTCCATGCTCTGGCCTACGGGCTCCAGGCTCCATGCTCCAGGCTTCGGGCTCAAGGCTACAGGCTTCGGGCTTGGGGTAAGTTCTATGCTCGGGGATCCACGCCCCTGGCTCCAGGCTCTGAGAATGGGGTCAGTTCCGCACTCCGGGCTCCAGATACCAGGTTCAAGGTTTCACACTCGGGGTCAGTTCCAGGCTCCGGACTCCAGGCTCCGGGGTTAGGGCTCCAGACTCCAGCCTCAAGCCTCCAGGCTCAAGGCTCAAGGCTCCACTCTCAAGGGTCCATGTTTCAAGCTCTGGGATCCAGGCTTTAGGCTCCATTCTTGGGGTCAGTTCCAGGCTCCACGCTCCATGCTTCAGTCTCCGGGCTCAAGGCTCTGGGCCCAGTGTCAGTTCCAGGCTCCAGGCTCCAGGCTCCAGGCTCCGGGCTCCTCGTTCAACGCTCCAGGCTCCGGGCTCAAGGCTCTGGGCCTGGCGTCAGATCCAAGCTCCGGTCTCCAGGTTTTAGGCTCCACATTTCTGGCTCGGGGTCAGTTCAAGGCTAATGGCTCCATTTTCCAGGCTCGTTGCTACGCGTTCCAGGCTCCCAGCTCCAGGCTAAAAGCTCCAGGCTCAATGCTCCAGGCTCTTGGCTCATGATCAGTTCCATACTTCGGTCTACAGGACACAGGTTTCGGGTTCAGGGAATCTTCAATTCTCTTGCCTACTGGCTCCAGGCTACAGGCGTTGGCCTGCGGCCTGCGACCTGCGGGTTTAAGGCTGCGTACTTCATGCTCAAGGCTCCGGGCTGCAGGCTCCAGGCCCAATACTGAAGGCTCTTGGCTCCAGGCTCCAGGCTCCGGGCTCCAGGCTCCAGGCTCCAGGCTCCAGGCTTGGGGTCAGTTCCAGACTCCGGGCTCCATGTTTCAGGGTCATGGCTCAAGACTAAAGGCTCCAGGATCCAGGATCCAGGATCCAGGCTCCATTCTCAAGGCTCAAGGCTCTGGGCTCAAGGCTCCCGACTCCAGGCTCCAGGCTCCGGGCTCCAGGTTCTGCGCTCCATTTTCCGATATCAAGAATCCGAGCAAGGGTTTAGCTCCAGGCTCCGGGCTCAGGGCTCAAGCCTCCAGTCTCCAGGCTTCAGATTCTTTTCTCCCTGCTCAAGGCTCCGGGCTCCAGGCTTCTGGCTTTGGGGCAGTTCTAATCTCAAGGGACCAGGCTTCAGGCTCCAGGCTCCAGGCTTTAGGCTCTGGGTCAGTTCCAGGCTCCGAGCTCAAGTCTCTGGGCCCCAGGCTTCAGGTTCTTGGAACCAGGCTCCAGGTTCCAGACAGCTCGTTCCAGGATTGGGGATCAGGATAAGTTTGAGGCTCTGGGCTCAAGGCTCTTGGATCAGTGTCAGTATTTTTCTCCGGGCTCAACTTTGCAGGCTCCAGGTTCCATTCTCCATGCTCCGGGCTCCAGGCCAAGTCTCCAGGCTCCAGGCTCAAGGCTCCAGGCTCCAGGTTCAAAGCTCCAGGCTCAAAGCTCCAGGCTCTATGCTCGGGATCAGTTAAAGGCTCCGGGCACAAGGACCCAGGCTTTGGTTCAGGGTGTATTCCATGGCCAGGCCTGTGGGCTCCAGACTCCAGGCTCCGGGAATTTGGTCAGGTCAAAGTTCCGGTCTCCAGGGTTAAGGCTCCAGGCTTCGGGCTCAGGCTAAGTTCCATGCTTGGGGTTCCACGCCCTGGGCTCCAGGCTCCGGGAATAGGGTTATTTCCATGCTCCGGGCTCCAGAATCCAGGCTCCGGACTTGGAGTCAGTTCCAGGCTCCAGGCTCCAGGCTCCAGGCTCCAGCTCCAGCTCCAGGCTCCAGCCTCTAGGCTCCAGGCTCCAGGCTCAAGGCTCACAGCTCCACGCTCACGGCTCAATGCTCCAAGCTCAGGGGTCCATGCTCGGGGTGAGTTCAAGTCTCCTGGCTGAGGGTCCTGGCTTAAGGTTCCGTGCTCGGGGTCAGTTCCAGTCTCCGGGCTCCGGGTTCCGGGCTCTGGGCTCCGGGCTCCGGGCTCCAGGCACAGGGTCATTTCCAGGCTCCTGGCTCAAGACTCCAGGCTCCAGGCTCTGGACTTGGGGTCAGTACAAGGCTTTGGGCTCACGGCTCCAGGCTCACGGCTCCATGCTCCGGACCCCAGGCTCCAAGCTCGAGGTTCTTTGTTCGGGGTCAGTTCCAGGCTCCGCGCTCCACGCTCCATGTTCAGGGCTCCGGGCTCAGGGTCATTTCTTGGCTCCGGGCTCCAAGGTCCGGACTGAAGGTCAGTTCCAGGCTCTATGCTCCAGGCTCCAAGCTCACGGCTCCATGCTACGGGATCCAGGCTTGGGGTAAGTTCCAGGGTTCGGGCTCCAGGCTCAGGTATCAAGGCTTTATGTTCATGGTCAGTTCAAGACCATGAACTGAGGTTCTTTTCCTCCAGGCTAGGGGTCACTTCGAGTATCTTGGTTCCGGGCTCCAGTTTTAAAGGTCTTGGCTCTAGATTCCGCGCACAAGGCTCCTGCTCCGGGCTCCAGGCTACAGTCTCAAGGCTTCAGGCTCAAGGCTCCAGGCTCCAGGGTCTTGGTCAGTTGCAGACTCCGTTATCCAGGCTACCGGCTCAAGACTCTTGGCCCGAGATCAGTTCCAGGCTCCGGGCTAAAGGATCCAGGCTCCGCGATCCAGGCTTTTGGTTCCAGACTCCAGGCTCAAGGCTCCAGGCTCCAGGCTCCAGGCTCCAGGCTCAAGTCTCCAGGCTAAAGGCTCCAGGCTACGGGCATTGAGTCAGTTCCAAGATCCGGTCTCCAGGCGCCAGGCTTCTGGCTTGAGCTAAGTTTCACGCTTGGGGTTCCACACCCAGGGCTCCAGGCAACAGACACAGGGTTTTTTTTCGAGGCTCTGGGCTCAAGGCATTGGGCTCGGGGTCTTCATCCAGGCTCAAGGCTCTTGGTTCAAGGCTCCCAGCTCCAGGCTCTGGGCTCAAGATCAGTTCCATACTCCGGTCTCCAGGACTCAGGTTTCGGGTTCAGGGTGTATTCCATGCTCTGGCCTTCGGGCTCCAGGCTCCAGGCTCCAGGCTCCAGGCTCCAGGCTCCAGGCTTCTGGCTCGGATTAAGTTCCATGCTTGGGGATCCATGCCCCTGGCTCCAGGCTCTAAGAACGGGGTACTTTCCACACTCCGGGCTCCAGAAACCAGGTTCAAGGCTCAACTCTCGGGGTGAGTTCCAGGCTCCAGACTCCAGGCTCCTGGGTCAGGGCTCCAGACTCCAGGCTCCAAGCTCCAGGCTCAAGGCTCCAGGCTCCAGGCTTAGGGCTCCAGGCTCAAGGTTCAAGGCTCAAGGCTCCAGGCTCCGCTCTCCAGGCTCCATGTTACAAGCTCTGGGATCCAGGCTAAAGGATCCAGGCTCAGGGTCACTTCCAGGCTCAAGGCTCCAGGTCTTCTCTCTCCAGGCTTCGCTCTCCAGGCTCCGGGCTGTGGGCTCATGGCTCACGGCTAAAGGCTCAAGGCTCCAGGCTTTAGGCTCCAGGGTCGGCGTCAGTTCCAGGCTCCGGGCTCCATGCTTCAGGCTCTGGGCTCAAGGCTCCGGGCTCAGTGTCAGTTCCAGGCTCCGTGCTTCCCCCTCAAGGCTCCAGGCTCCGGGCTCCGGGCTCCGGGCTCCGGGCTCCGGGCTCTTTTCATGGGGTCAGTTCACAGATCTGGTCTCCAGGTTTTAGGCTCCATTTCTCGGGCTCTAGGTCAGATCCAGGCTACAGGCTACATAGTCCAGGTTCGTTGCTACGCGTTCCAAGCTCAAGGCTCCTAGCACCAGGTTCCAGGCTGAAGGCTCTAAGCTCAAGGATCCAGGTTAAGGTTAAGTTCCATGCTCCAGGGTAAAGTCTCAAAGATCAAGGATCGGGGTCAATTCCAGGCTGAAGTCACCGGGCTCTTGGCTGCGGGCTCCAGGCTCAAGGGCGCCATGCTTCAAGCTCTTGGCTCCAGGCTCCAGGCTCGGGGTCGGTTTCATGCTCCGGGCTCCATGCTCCGGGGTCAGGGCTCCAGACTCCAGACTTCAGACTCCAGGCTGAAGGCTCCATGCTTAGAGCTCTTGGATCCAGGCTAAAGGCTCCATGGTTGGGGTCAGTTTCAGGCTCCAGGCTCCATGCTTCAGGTTCCGGGCTCAAGGCTCCGGGCTCAGCGTCAGTTTCAGTTTCCGGGCTCCCCGCTCAAGGCTTTGGGCTCCAGGCTCTTGCATTTGGTCAGTTCCAAGTTCCGGTCTCCAGGTTTTAGGCTCCACATTTCGGGCTCGGGGTCAGTTCAAGGCTGATGGCTCCATAGTCCAGGCTCGTTGCAATGCTTTTCCAGGCTCCAGGCTCCCTTCACCGTGCTCAAGGCTTAAGGCTAAAAGCTCATGGCTCAAGGCTCTGGGTAAGTTCTGTCTCCGGGCTCAAGGCTCATAGCTCAAGACTTGGGGTCAGTTCCACGCTATAGGCTCCAGGCTCCATGCTCAAGGCTTCATGGTTCAGGCTCTTGGCTCCAGGCTCCAGGCACAAGGCTCCAGGCTCAAGGCTCCAGGCTCCAGGCTCCTTTCCCAAGGGATCAAGGGTTTGGATTTGGAGTATGTTCGTAGCTCCGGGCTCCAGGTTTTAGACTCCATAATACGGGCTCAGTTCTAGGCTACAGGCTCTATTTTCCAGGCTCATGACTACGTGTTCCAGGCTCCATGCACCTTGCTCCAGGCTCATGGTTCAGGGCTCGGGGTCAGTTCCATGCTCCGGGCTCAAGAGTCCAGCCTCAAGGCTCAGAGTCAGTTCATGGCTCCAGTCACCAGGCTCTAGACTCCATGCTCAAGGCTCCATGCTTAAAGCTCTTGGCTCCAGGCTATACACTCAAGGACGAGTGTCAGTTCCAGGCCTCGGGCTCCACACTTCAGGCTCCGGGCTCAAGACTCCGGGCTCAAGGCTCTTGGCATGGGGTCATTTCCAAGTTCCGGTCTCCAGTTTTTGGCTCCACTTTCGGGCTTGGGGTCAGTTCCAGGCTACAGGCTCAAAGTCCAGGTTCGTTTCTATGCGTTCCAGGTTCAAGGCTCCCAGTACAAGGCTCAAAGCTTAAGGCTCAGAGCTCAAGGCTCCAGGCTCGGGGTGAGTTCCATGCTCCGGGCTTAAGGCTCCAAGCTCAAGGCTCTGGGTCAGTTCCAGGCTCAAGTCACAGGGCTCCGGGCTCCGGGCTCCGGGCTCCGGGCTCCGGGCTTCAGGCTCCGCGCTCAAGAATCCTGGCTTTTTGTCTTTTCCATGCTATGAGCTCCAGGCTAAAGGCTCCAGACTCCAGGATTGGGGTCAGTTCAAGGCTCCGGGCTGAAGGCTTCAGGCTCCAGGCTCCAGGCTCCAGGCTCCAGGCTCCAGGCTCCAGGCTCCAGGCTCCAGGCTCCAGGGTCGGAGTCATTTCCATGCTCCGGGCTCCGGGCTCTGGGCTCCGGGCTCCGGGCTCCGGGCTCCGGGCTCCGGATTCCAGGCTCCGGGCTCCGGGCTCCGGACTCTGGGCTCCAGGCTCCGGGCTACAGGCTCCGCGCTCAAGAATCCTGGCTTTTTGTCTTTTCCAGGCTACTAGCTCCAGGCTAAAGGTTCCAGACTCCAGGACTGGGGTAAGTTCAAGGCTCCGGGCTGAAGGCTCAAGGCTCCAGGCTCCTGGCTCCAGGCTCCAATTTCCAAGCTCAAAGCTCCCGGCTCAAGGCTCCACAATCAAGGCTCTGGCTAAGGGTAAGCTCCAGGCTCCGGGCTTCAGAATCCAGGCTCCAGGCTCGAATCTCCAGGCTCCAGGCTCCAGGCTCCAGGCTCCAGGCTCCAGGCTCCAGGCTCCAGGCTCGGGGTCAGTTCATGGCTCAAGGCTCCAGGCTCTTCTCTCCAGGCTTCGCTCTTCAGGCTCCGGGCTGCGGGCTCCAGCTCAAGGCTCATGGCTCATGGCTCCAGGCTAAAAGGTGCAAGGCTCCAGGGTCGTTGTTAGTTGAAGGCTCCGTTCTCCAGGCTACTGGCTCCAGACTCCAGGCTCGGAATATGTTTCAGGCTCTTGGCTAAAGGATCCAGGCTCTGCACTCCTGGTTTTGGGTCACTTCAATGTTCCTGGCTCCAGGCTCAAGCTTCTAGGCTCGGTGTCAGTTTCAGGCACCGTACTCCAGGCTCCAGGCTAGAAGCTCAAGGCTCAAGCCTCCAGGCTCCGTGCCCCAAACACCAGGTCATGACTCCAGGTTCCTTGCTGAGGAAATTTCTAGGCTGTGGGCTCTTTGCTCCAGGCTCAGTGTCATTTCTAGGCTTTGGGCTCCATGTTCCGTGCACCAGGCTCCAAGCTCCAGGCTCTGACCTCCAGGCTCCAGGCTCCATGCTCTGGGCTTGGGGTCAGTTAAGGGCTCCAGGCTCAAGGCTCCAGTACCATTTTCAAGGCTCCGGGCTCCAGGCTCCAGGCTCCAGGCTCCAGGCTCCAGGCTCTAGGCTCAAGGCTCAAGGTTCTGCGCTCCATTTTCTGATTTCAGAATCTCAGCAAGGGTTAAGTTCCATGCTCCGGGCTCAGGGCTAAAGCGTCCAGTCTCCATGCTTCAGATTCCAGGCTCCCTGCTAAAGGCTCATGGCTCCGCGCTCAAGGCTCCGGGCTCCAGGCTTTTGGCTTCAGGTCTTCTTCCAGGTCTAGGCTCAAGGCTGAAGGTTCAAGGCTCCAAGCTCTAGGCTCAAAGCTCCAGGCTCAAAGCTCAAGGCTCTGAGCTAAAGATCAGTTCCATACTTCGGTCTCCAGGACCCAGGTTTCGGGGTGTATTCCATGGTCTGGCCTTCGGGCTCCAGGCTCCAGGCTTCGGGGTAAATTCCATGCTCGGGGATCCACGCCCCTGGCTCCAGGCTCTGAGAACGGGGTCCTTTCCACACTCCGGGCTCCAGAAACCAGGTTCAAGGCTCCACACTCGGGGTCAGTTCCAGTCTCGGGACTCCAGGCTCCGGGGTGAAGGCTCTAGGACTCCAGACTCAAGGCTCCAGGCTCAAGGCTCAAGGCTCCAGGCTCCATGTTTCAAGCTCTGGGATGCAGGCTTAATGGCTCCATGCTTGGGGTCAGTTCCAGGCTCCCTGCTATAGGCTCAGGCTCACGGCTCCGGGCTTATTGTCAGTTCCAGGCTCTGGGCTCCCTGCTCAAAGCTCCAGGCTCCGGGCTCCAAGCTCTGGGCCTGGGTCAGTTTCCAAGCTCTGGTCTCCAGGTTTTATGCTCCACATTTCGGGCTCGGGGTCAGTTCAAGGCAAATGGCTCCATTTTCCAGGCTCGTTGCTAGGCGTTCCAGGCTTCAGGCTCCCGGCACCAGGCTCAAGGCTGAAGGCTAAAAACTCAAGGCTCCAGGCTCAGGGTAAGTTCCTTGCTCCGGGCTAAAAGCTCCAAGCCCAAGGCTTGGTGTCAGTTGCAAGCTCTTGGCTCCAGGCTCCACGCTCAAGGCTGCATGGTTCAGGCTCTTGGCTTCCAGGCTCCAGGCTCCAGTTCCAGGCTCCAGGCTCCAGGCTCTAGGCTCAGGGTCAGTACCAGGCTCAAGGCTCCAGGTTCTACTCTCCAGGCTTCGCTCTCCAGGGTCCGTGCGTCCCCCCTCGAGGGTTCCAGGCTCCGGGCTCCAGGCTCCAGGCTCCAGGCTCAAGGCTCAAGGCTCCACGCTCAAGGCTCCAGGCCCCAGGGACTGGTCAGTTGCCAGACTCCGTTATCCAGGCTACCGGCTCAAGACCTCTAGGCTCGGGATAAGTTCCAGGCTCCTGGCTAAAGGATCAGGTTCCGCATACAGGCTCCATTGTTCCAGGCACAGGGCTCCGGGCTTGGTGTCATGTCCATGCTCCGGGCACCAAGCTCCAGCATCTAGACTCGGGGTCAGTTTCAGGCACTGCGCATTGGGCTCCAGGCTCAAGGGTCCATGACCCAAACTCAAGGTCAAGGCTCCAGGTTCCTTGCTGAGGGTCATTTCCAGGCTCCAGTCTCCTTTCCTAAGGATCAAGGGTTTTGGATTTGGAGTTGTTCATAGCTCCGGGCTTCAGGTTTTAGGCTCCATATTTTTGGCTCAGTTCCAGGCTAAAGGCCTCTACGGCTTCAGGCTTGTGACTACACGTTCCAGGGTCCAGGCACCTTGCTCCCGCTCAGGCTCCGGGCTCGGGATCAGTTCCATGCTCCAGGCTCAAGACTCCAGGCTCAAGGTCTGAGTCAGTTCATGGCTCCAGTCACCAGGCTCTAGACTCCATCCTAAAGGCTCCATGGTTTAAGCTCCAGGCTCCAGTCTCAAGGCTCCAGGCTCCAGGGTTGGGGTCATTTCCATACTCCGGGCTCCAATCTCTATGCTCAAAGCTCTTGGTTGGGGGTCAGGTCCAAGCTCTCTGCACCGGGGTTTCATGCCCCAGATTCAAGGACTCCATGCTCCATGCTCTGGGCTCTAGGCTCCATGCTCAAAGCTCCGGGCTCCATGATCCATGCTCTAAGCTCCGGGCTCCTTTCTCCGGTCACCAGGCTTAAGGCTTCAGGCTTCAGCCTTCAGGCTTCAGGCTTATGGCTCCGGGCTCAGGGTTAATTCGAGGCTCCGGGCTCCAGGTTTCAGTTTCAGGGTCAGTTTCAGGCTTCGTACTCCATGCTCCGTGCTCAAGGTCTGGGTCCGTTCCAGGCTCTGGGTTCCAGCCTCCTACGTCTAGGCTCCGCATTCAATGTTCCGGGCTCCCAGGCTCAAGGCACGGGGTTCATTTCCAGGCTCCGGTCTCCAAGTTCCCGGACGTGTGGTCAGTTCCAAGCTCCGGGCTCCAGGCTCAGTGCTCCAGGCTCCAGCTTCAAGTTCCAGGCTCTAAGCTTCATGCTCCAAGTTCCAGGCTCGGCGCTCAAGGCTCCGTATACTCTTGGCTCTTGGCTCCAGGCTCCGGGCATGGGGTAGGTTCAAAGTTCTGGGATCCAGGCTTCAGGCTCCAGGCTTCGGGTTTGGGGTAAGTTGCAGGCTCCGGGTTTCCATTCCTTGGGCTCAAGACTCCGGGCACGGGGTTATTTCCAGTCTCCGGGCTCAAGACTTTGGGCCTTGGGTCTTCTTCCAAGCTCCAGGCTCCAGGCTCCATGCTCCCGTTTCAAATCTTCCGGCTCAAAGCTCATGGCTCCGGGTTTGGAATCAGTTCCAGACTCCGGGTTCCAGGCCCCAGGTTCCGAAGTCGGGGTCAGTTCCAATTTCGAAGCTCCGGGCTCAAGGCTCCACAATCAAGGATCAAGGCTCTGGGCAAAGGGTAAGCTCCAGGCAACGGGCTCCAGGCTACATTCTCGGGTTAGGTTCCAGTCTCGAGGTTCCTTGCTCTCGGCTCCGGGCTCCAGGCGTTTGGCTTGGTGTCTTCTTCCAGGCTCTAGGCTCCAGGCTCGTGACTCCAGGCTCCAGGCTCAAGGCTCAAGGCTCCAGGCTCCAGGCTCCAAGCTCCAGGCTCGTGATCAGTTCTAGGCTCCAGGCTCTAGGCTCCAGGCTCCAGGCTCCAGGTTCCAGCTTCCAGACTCCAAGCCATCAATCCAGTATCCGGGCTCCGGATTTAAGGTCAGTTCCATGCTCCAGTCTCCAGGCTCCCAGTCTCCAGTTCAGTTCAAGGCTCCAGGCTCCAGGCTCCAAGTTCCAGACTCCAGGCTCCAGGCTCAAGTCTCCAGGCTCAAGGCTCAAAGCTACGGGCATGGAGCCGTTCCAAGATCCGGTCTCCAGGCGCCAGGCTTCTGGCTAGGGGTAAATTTCAAGCTTGGTGTTCCACACCCAGGGGCTCCAGCTCCAGGCACGGGGTTTTTTCAGGCTCTGGGCTCCAGGCTTTTGGCTCGGGGTCTTCATCCAGGCTCAAGGCTCCAGGTTAAAGGCTCCCAGCTCAAGGCTCAAAGCTCCAGGCTCAAAGCTCCAGGCTCTGGGCTCAAGATCAGTTCCATACTCCGGTCTCCAGGACCCAGGTTTATGGTTCGGGTGTATTCCATGCTCTGGCCATCGGACTCCAGGCTCCAGGCTTCTGGCTCGGGGTAAGTTCCATGCTTGGGGATCCACGCCCCTGGCACCAGGCTCTGAGAACGGGGTCATCTTCACACACCGGGCTCCAGAAACCAGGTTCAAGGCTCCACACTAGGGGTGAGTTCCAGGCTCCGGACTCCAGGCTCCTGGGTCAGGGCTCATGACTCATGACTCCTGACTCCATGCTTCAGGCTCCAGGCTTAAAGCACCAGGCTCCAGACTCCAGGCTCCACTCTCCAGGCTCCAGGCTCAAGGCTCCAGGCTCAAGGCTCCAGGCTCCAGGGTCTTGGTCAGTTGCAGACTCCGTTATCCAGGCTACCAGTTCAAGACTCTAGGCTTACGATCAGTTCCAGACTCCTGGCTAAAGGATCCAGGTTCCGCACTCCAGGCTCCTGGTCCAGGCAAAGGGCTCCGGGCTTGGTGTCCATTCCATGCTCTGGGCACCAAGCTCCAGCCTCAAGACTTGGGGTCAGTTTCAGGCACTGTGCATCGGGCTCCATGCTCCAGGCTCCATGACCCAAACTCAGTCAGTTCATGGCTCCAGTCACCAGGCTCTTGATTCCATGCTCAAGACTCCATGCTTCAAGCTCTCTGCTCCAGGTTATAGGCTCAAGGACCAGTGGTCAGTTCCAGGCCTCGGGCTCCTACTTCAGGCTCTGGGCTCAAGGCTCCGGGCTCCAGGCTCCGGGCTCCGGGCTCCGGGCTCCGGGCTCCGGGCTCCAGGCTCGGTTTAAGTTCCAGGCCTTTTTTCTCCCCCCCTCACGGCTCTAGGGTCTGGGCTCCAGGCTCTTGGAATGGGGTCAGTTCATAGTTCCGGTAACCAGGTATTTGGCTCCACTTCTCGGGCTTCGGGTCAGTTCCAGGCTACAGGCTCAAGAGTCCAGGTTCAGTTTCTATGTGTTCCAGACTCAAGGCTCCCAGTACAAGGCTCAAAGCTTAAGGCTCAGAGATCAAGACTCCAGGCTCGGGGTGAGTTCCATGCTCCGGGCTTAAGGCTCCAAGCTCAAGGCTTGGGGTCAGTTCTAGGCTCAAGTCCCCAAGCTCTAGGCTCTGGGTTCCGGGCTCCAGGCTCCAGGCGCCATGCTTCAAGCTCTTGGCTCCAGGCTCCAGGCACGGGTCAGTTCCAGGCTCCGGGCTCCATGCTCCGGGGTCAGGGCTCCAGACTCCATCTCCAGGCTCCAGGCTCCAGGCTCCAGGCTCCAGGCTCTCGGCTCAAGGCTCCAGGCTCAAGGCTCCAGGCTCAAGGCTCAAGGCTCAAGGCTCAAGGCTCCAGGCTCCAGGCTCAAGGCTCCTGTCTCAGGGCTCAGGGCTCAGGGCTCAGGGCTCAGGGCTCAGGGCTCCAGGGCTCCAGGCTAAACACTCCAGGCTTCGGGCCTGGCGGGCTCCAGGTTCAAGACTAAATGCTCCGGCTCCAGGCTCATGCTCAGGGTCAGTTCCAGGGTCCGAGCTTGATTTTTCAGGGTCATGGCTCAACACTCCGGCTCCAGGCTCCAGGCTCCAAGCTCCAATCTCAAGGCTCCAGGCTTTAGGCTCCAGGCCTGCAGGCTTCAGGCTCCGTGCTTCGGCATGCGGGCTACGGGCTACGGGCTGCGGGATGCGTGCTGCATGCTTCAGGCCCAGGCTCAAGACTAAGGCTCCGGGCTCCAGGCTCCAGGCTCCAGGCATTGGGGTCAGTTCCAAGTTCAAGTCTCCCGGCTTTAGGCGCTAGACTTCTTGCTCCGGGTAAGTTCTATGCTCCGGGCTCAAGGCTCCAAGCTCAAGGCTCTGGGTCAGTTCAAGGCTCAAGTAACCGGGCTCAAGGCTCCAAGCTCCATGCTCCAGGCACGGGGTCAATTCCAGTCTACGGGCTCCAGGGTCCTGCTTAAGGTTCTTTGCTTAGCGTCAGTTCTAGGCTCCAAGCACGGGCTCTAGGCTCCACGCTCCTTCCTCCTTGCTCCAGGCTCCAGGCTTCAGGCTTCAGGCACGGGGTCAGTTCCAGGCTTTTTCTCGTGGCGAGATCCTAGCTCCGGGCTCTTTGAGCCGGCACGGGGAAGTTTGAGGATCTGGGCTCCGAGCTCCAGTCCTTAAAGCGTGGCTAAAAGTTCCGCTCTCCAGGCTCCGCCCTCCAGACTTAAGGCTCAAGGTTATTTGTAAGTGGCAGGCTCCCCTTCTCCGGGCTCCGGGCTCCGTGCTCCGGGCTCTTGGCAACGGCCTCCTGGCTCCATGTTTGGGTTTCATTTCCAGGCTTACGGGCTCCAGGATCCGGTCTCGTATTAGTTCCAAGCTCAAGGTTCGGGGCTTCTAGCGACCGGCGAAAGGCAAAAGGAAACCACAATGCCCAGACCTCTCGGTTTTCCCTTATTTTCTGAGTAGAAGAGGCAAAAAGGTTATTTTTCATTTTTCAGACGAGGAGAAGCTTTTCTTTTTCCACTTTTAAAAAAGAATCTTTTTGTATCAGGGAAACTTTTATGAACTGATAAGACTCGAAAAAAATGGCCATAAAACACTAATTTCTGACTTGGTTTTTGCGTTTTCCTACTTTTCTGAGTAGAAGTGGAAAAAATGTCATTTTTGAGCGTTTCAGACGATAAGAAGGTGTTTTAGGTCACTTGTGAGAAAAGGATGTTTTTTCTCAAGCAGAACTTTATGATCTGATAAGACTTTGACAAAAATGCCATAAAACACTTATTTCTGATATGTTTTTTGTGTTTTCATACTTTTCTGACCTTATAGGGTAAAAATATCATTTTTGAGTGTTTTACACGATAAGAAGCTGTTTTGGTCACTTTGAGAGAGACAAGGATGTTTTTTTTTTGTCAAGCAGAAGTTCATGATTTGAGAATACCTTTACAAAAAAGCCATTAAAAACGTATTTCTGATTTGTTTTTGGTGTTTCATGCTTTACTGTGTAGAAGAGGCAAAAATGTCATTTTGAGCGTTTCAGACGATACGGAGCTGTTTTTGTCACTTTGAGACAAGGATTTTTTTTCTGAAGCAAAACGTTAGGAACAGATAGGCTTTACAAAAATGCCATAAAACAATTATTTCTGACTTGTTTTAGTGTTTTCATACTTTTCTGAGTAGAAAAGGCAAAAATGTCATTTTTGAGCGTTTCAGACGAAAAGAAGCTGTTTGGTCACTTTGAGAAAAGGATGTTTTTTTCTTAAGCAAAACGTGAGGAACTGATAAGACTTTGACAAAAATACGATTAAAACACTTATTTCTGACTTGTTTTTAGTGTTTTCATACTTTTCTGAGTAGAAGAGCAAAAATGTCATTTTTGAGCGTTTCAGACGAAAAGAAGCTGTTTTGGTCACTTGAGACAAGGATGTTTTTTTTCTCAAGCAAAACGTTAGGAAATTGATAAGGCTTTACAAAAATGCCATAAAACAAGTATTTTGACTTGTTTTTAGTGTTTTTCATACTTTTCTTAGTAGAAGAGGCAAAAATGTCATTTTTGAGCGTTTCAAACGAAAAGATGCTGTTTTGGTCACTTTGAGACAAGATGTTTATTTTCAAGCAGAACTTCATGATTTGAGAATACTTTTACAAAAAAGCCATAAAACACTATTTCTCACTTGTATTTTTTGTTTTCATTCTTTTCTGAGAAGAAGAGGAAAATGTCATTTTCGAGCGTTTCACGCAATAAGAATTTTTTTTGTTTTTTCCACTTTGAGGACAAGGCGTTTTTTCAAGACCTGAGAAGAGTTGGACAAAATAGCCATAAAACACTTCTTTTTGACTTGTTTTTTTTTTTTTTTCGTTTGTGTGTGTGTTTTATGCTTTATTGACTATATTGGTAAAAAATGTCATTTTCCAGCGTTCATGGAAGCAGAAGCTGATTTGGTCACTTTTGAGACAAGGTGTTTTTTTCTCAAGCATAAAGTAAAGCTTCACACTTTGTTCTGGCATTTCTCAAACCGCCCGTGGAGATGGAAATCTTCCTCACATTAAAGCCACACTCTAGCGGAAGAACTCTGTCCATGGTCCTGATTCTTTGTCTTTCTTCTCTCTTGCTCTCTCCCTCTTTCCTCCAACCCCCTTCAACCTGCACACTGGCGTGGATGGACAAGGAAGAGCACTGGGAAATGTCGCACTGACCCTCTTCAGGTTTAGACCGGGACGGCTGGTGAACGGTGTGGACTCTTTCTTTTTTCCAGCCCGTGTGGACTTGTTATTTTCAGAGACAGAAAACCGGTTTGCCTAACCCGTTTTTTAAGCTCCAGTTCTTTTTCTCGTCTGGAGCTGGATAACGATAAAACATGAACCGTATGTTGAACTTTTTTATTGTTGTGTTCCAGAGAAAACCCCTGAAAACCTAACACCTTTTTTTTCATTTTTAACCTCCGGGGCTTCTCCTCAACTTTAGCCCGAAACTAACCTTGTTCTAGGTCTGAATCTTTTCCCCTCTCTCCCCCTCTCTCTCTCGGCCCCCTGAAAGCTGCTCACTGAGTTGCACCTTGAAGCTGCACATTGGCATGCCCTGAGGAGGAGGAACGCCGGGAAACGTCGCGCTGACCCGTGTCAGGATTAGGCCGGGACGGCCGGCGGACCGTGTGGACTCTGTCTTTTTTCCAGGCCTGTGTGGGACTTTGCTATTTTTCCAGATCTGTGTGGGACTTTGTTTTTTTTTTTTTCCCAGACAGAACCCCTGTAAGCCTTACCACTTTTGACCTCTGGTGCTTCTCTCACGTGGAGCTTGATAACGGTAAAACTCAAACCGTCTGTGGCCATTTTTCAGATCTCTGCTCCTCCTTTCCCTGGTCTTCCTCTTTTTTTCTTTCTTTCTCCCACTCTTTCCTCCAGCCACCTTAAAGCTGTACACTGAGTTAAGGCATTTTTCAAACCGTCCCGTGGAGACGGAATGCTACCCCACATTGCAGCCACACAGTGGGGGCTTAACTCTGGCCCTCCTTTCCTGTCTTCGGTGTGACTCGGGCTTCTACAACTGATTGCACTGCTGTATTTATTGTATTTTCAATGTATTGTAATGTATTTTATTGTTTTTTTAATGGTATTTGAATTGTATTTTCTTTTTACTTTTTATTTCTGCTTTGCACTGTAAAGAAGTTTTTGACTGTGTCTGTGAAACGTACTCTTTCAATAAAATTTATTGACTATTTTTCCCCACTCTCTGTCTTACTCGGGGGCCCTCTCTCTCCCCCTTTCTTCATCAGCCACCTTAAAGCTTCACACTTGGACTGAAAATCAAATCCTCTGGCCCGGTTAAGGTTAGGGCTGAGGCCAGGGAAGGGCCGGGGTTTGGGTCCGGGCTCGGGCTCCGTTCCAGGGTTTAGGGTTAGGGCTGAGGCCAGGGCCAGGGTTGGGGCTCCGGGCTCGGGCTCCGTTCCAGGGTTTAGGGTTAGGGCTTAGGCCAGGGCCAGGGTTGGGGCTCCGGGCTTTGGCTAAGTTCCAGGGTTCAGGTTAGGGCTGAGGTGAGGGTGAGGGTTAGGGCTCCTAGCTTGGCTTCGTTCCTTGGTTAAGGTTAGGGCTGAGGCCAGGGCAAGGGTTGGGGCTCCGGGCTCGAGCTAAGTTCCAGGGTTCGGGTTAGGGCTGTGGCCTGGGTGAGGGTAAGGGTTCCGAGCTCCGGCTCAATTTCAGGCTCCAGGCTCTAGGCTCCGGGCTCCGGGCTCCGGGCTCCGGCTCCGGGCTCCGGCTCCGGGCTACAGGCTCCGCGCTCAAGAATCCTGGCTTTTTGTCTTTTCCAGGCTACGAGCTCCAGGCTAAAGGCTCCAGACTCCAGGATTGGGGTCAGTTCAAGGCTCTGGACTTAAGACTCCAGACTCCAGGCTCCAGGCTCCAGGCTCCAGGTTCCAAGTTCGAAGCTCCCGGCTCAAGGCTCCACAATCCAGGCTCTGGGCTAAGGGTAAGCTCCAGGCTCCAGGCTCCAGAATCCAGGCTCACGGCTCCAGGCTCAAGGCTCCAGGCTCCAGGCTCCAGGCTCCAGGCTCCAGGCTCCAGGCTCCAGGCTCGGGTTCAGTTCCAGTCTCAAGTTCCTGGCTCCAGGCTCCGGGCTCCAGGCTTTGTGCTATATGTCTTCTTCCAGGCTCTTGGCTCAATGCTCAAGACTCCAGGGTCCAGGCTCCAGGCTCGTGATAAGTTCGAGGCTCCGGGCTCTTGGCTCTTTGGTCCGGGTTCGGCGTCAGTTCCAGGGTCCGGGCTATAGGTTCCAGGTTCCAGGCTCCAGCCTCATCGATCCAGTATACGGGCTGGCGGATTCAGGGTCTGTTCCATTCTCCAGTCTCCGGGCTCAAGTCTCCTGTTCAGTTCAAGGCTCCAGGCTCCAAGTCCAGACTCCAGGTTTCAAGTCTCCAGGCTCATTGCTCCAGGCTACGGGCATCGAGACAGTTCCAAGTTCCGGTCTCCAGGCGCCAGGCTTCTTGCTCGGGGTAAGTTTCATGTTTGGGGTTCATCACCCAGGGCTCTAGGCACCAGGCATGGGGTTTTTTCCAGGCTCCAGGCTTTGGGCTCGGGGTCTTCTTCCAGGGTCAAGGCTCAAGGTTCAAGGCTCCCAGCTCCAGGCTCAGAACTCCAGGCTAAAAGCTCAAAGCTCAAGGCTCTTGGCTCAAGATCAGTTCCCTACTCCGGTCTCAAGGACGCAGGTTTCTGGTTCGGGTGTATTCCATGCTCTGGCCTTCGGGCTCAAGGCTCCATGCTTCGGGCTCGGGGTAAGTTCCATGCTCGGGGATCCACGCCCCTTTCTCCAAGCTCTGAGAACTGGGTCATTTCCACACTCCGGGCTCCAGAAAACCAGTTTCAAGGCTCCACACTCAGGGTGAGTTCCAGGCTCCGGACTCCAGGCTCCGTGGTGAGGGCTCCAAGACTAGACACTCCAGGCTCTTAGCTCCAGGCTCCATGCTCACGGCTCCAGGCTCCGCTCTCCAGGCTCCATGTTTCTAGCTCTGGGATGCAGGCTTAAGGCTCCATGTTTGGGGTTAGTTCCAGGCTCCATGCTTAAGGCTCCAGGCTCGAGGCTCCGGGTTCAGTGTCAGTTCCAGGCTCCGGGCTCCCCGCTCAAAGCTCCAGGCTCCGGGCTCTGGGCTGCGGGCTCCGGGCTCCGGGCTCCGGGTTCCAGGTTCCGGGCTCCGGGCTCCGGGCTCCGGGCTCCAGGCTCTTGGCCTGGGGAAATTTCCAAGCTCTGGTCTCCACATTTCTGGCTTGGGGTCAGTTCAAGGCAAATGGCTCCATTTTCCAGGCTCATTGCTATGCGTTTCAGGCTCACGGCACCAGGCTCAAGGCTGAAGGGCTGAAGGCTAAAGGCTCCAGGCTCGGTAGGTAAGTTCCTTGCTCCGGGCTCAAATCTCCAAGCTCAAGGATTCGGGTCAGTTCCATGCTCTAGGTTCCAGGCTCAGTGCTCAACGCTGCATGGTTCAGGCTCTTTGCTCCAGGCTCCAGGCTAAAGGCTCTAGGCTTAAGCCTTGTTTTTTAAGGGATCAAGGCTTTGGGCTTGGAGTAGGTTCGTAGCTCCGGGCTCCAAGTTTACGGCTCCATATTTCGGGCTCAGTTTCAGGATATAGGCTCTATGCTCCAGGCTTGTGACTACGCGTTCCAGGCTCCAGTCACCGTGCTCTAGGCTCAAGGCTCCGGGCTCAAGGTTCCAGCCTCGGGGTCAGTTCCATGCTCCGGGCTCAAGGCTCAAAGCTCATGGCTCTGGGTCAGTTCAATGCTCTTGGCTCCAGGCTCCATGCTCAAGGCTGCATGGTTTTGGCTCTTGGCTCAAGACTCAAGGCTCTTGGCTCAAGGCTCAAGGCTCAAGGCTCAAGGCTCCAGGCTCCAGGCTCCAGGCTTCAGGCTCAATGCTCCAGGCTCAGGGCTCCAGGCTCCAGGCTCCAGGCTCCAGGCTCCAGGCTCCAGGCTCCAGGCTCGGGGTCAGTTCCAGGCTCAAGGCTCCAGGTTCTTCTCTCCCGGCTTCGCTCTCCAGGCTTCGGGCTGTGGGCTCATGGCTACAGGCTCATGGCTCCAGGTTATAGGCTCCAGGGTCGGGGTAAGTTCCAGGCTCCGGGCTCCATGCTTAAGGCTCTGGGCTAAAGGCTCCGGGCGCAGGATCAGTTCCAGGCTCTGTGACTTCCCTCGAGGCTCAAGGCTCCGGGCTCCAGGCTCCAGGCTCAAGGCTCCAGGCTCAAGGCTAAAGGTCAAGGCTCAGGGCTCCAAGCTTCATGTTCAAGGCTCAAGGGATTAGACTCCAGGCTTCGGCTCAAGGCTCCAGGATCGTCATCAGTTCGAGGCTCCGGGCTCTAGGCTCTAGGGTCCGGGTTAAGTGTCAGTTCCAAGTTCTGGGCTCCAGGTTCCAGGTTCCAGGTTCCAGGTTCAAGTTTCCAGGCTCCAGGCTCATCGATCCAGTATACGGGCGATTTAGGGTAAGTTTCCATGCTCACGTCTCCAGGCTCTAGTCTCCGGTTCAGTTCAAGGCTCCAGGCTCCAGACTCAAAGTTCCAGACTCCAGGCTCAAGGCTCCAGGCTCAAGTCTCCAGGCTAAAGGCTCCAGGCTACGGGCAGGGAGTCAGTTCCAGTTCCGGTTTCCCGGCTTTCAGGCGAGAGGCTTCCTGCAAGGGGTAAGTTTCATGCTTGGGGTTTAACACCCAGGGCTCCAGGCTCATGGCACTGGGTTTTTCCAGCCTCCGGGCTTTAGACTTTGGGCTCGGGGTCTTCATCCAGGCTCCAGGCTCCAGGCTCCAGGCTCCAAGCTCAAGGTTCCAGGCTCCAGGCTACGGGCATAGAGTCAATTCCAAGTTCCGGTCTCCCGGCTTTCAGGTGCAAGCTTCTGGCTCGGGGTAAGTTTCATGCTTGGGGTTCATCGCCCAGGGCTCCAGGCTCCAGGCATGGGGTTTTTTCCAGCCCCTGTGTTCCAGGCTTTGTGCTCGGGGTCTTCTTCCAGGGTCAAGGCTCAAGGCTGCAGGTTCAAGGCTCCCAGCTCCAGGCTCCAAGGAGCCATCTTGGAGCCTGGAGAAGGCTATTGGCTCAAGATCAGTTCCATAATTCTTTCTCCAGGAACCAGGTTTCGGGGTTCGGGGTGTATTCCATGCTCTGGCCTACGGGCTCCAGGCTCCATGCTCCAGGCTTCGGGCTCAAGGCTACAGGCTTCGGGCTTGGGGTAAGTTCTATGCTCGGGGATCCACGCCCCTGGCTCCAGGCTCTGAGAATGGGGTCAGTCCGCACTCCGGGCTCCAGATACCAGGTTCAAGGTTTCACACTCGGGGTCAGTTCCAGGCTCCGGACTCCAGGCTCCGGGGTTAGGGCTCCAGACTCCAGCCTCAAGCCTCCAGGCTCAAGGCTCAAGGCTCCACTCTCAAGGGTCCATGTTTCAAGCTCTGGATCCAGGCTTAGGCTCCATTCTTGGGGTCAGTTCCAGGCTCCCCGCTCCATGCTTCAGTCTCCGGGCTCAAGGCTCTGGCCCAGTGTCAGTTCCAGGCTCCAGGCTCCAGGCTCCAGGCTCCGGGCTCCTCGTTCAACGCTCCAGGCTCCGGGCTCAAGGCTCTGGGCCTGGCGTCAGATCCAAGCTCCGGTCTCCAGGTTTTAGGCTCCACATTTCTGGCTCGGGGTCAGTTCAAGGCTAATGGCTCCATTTTCCAGGCTCGTTGCTACGCGTTCCAGGCTCCCAGCTCCAGGCTAAAAGCTCCAGGCTCAATGCTCCAGGCTCTTGGCTCATGATCAGTTCCATACTTCGGTCTACAGGACACAGGTTTCGGGTTCAGGGAATCTTCAATTCTCTTGCCTACTGGCTCCAGGCTACAGGCGTTGGCCTGCGGCCTGCGACCTGCGGGTTTAAGGCTGCGTACTTCATGCTCAGGCTCCGGGCTGCAGGCTCCAGGCCCAATACTGAAGGCTCTTGGCTCCAGGCTCCAGGCTCCGGGCTCCAGGCTCCAGGCTCCAGGCTCCAGGCTTGGGTCAGTTCCAGACTCCGGGCTCCATGTTTCAGGGTCATGGCTCAAGACTAAAGGCTCCAGGATCCAGGATCCAGGATCCAGGATCCAGGCTCCATTCTCAAGGCTCAAGGCTCTGGGCTCAAGGCTCCCGACTCCAGGCTCCAGGCTCCGGGCTCCAGGTTCTGCGCTCCATTTTCCGATATCAAGAATCCGAGCAAGGGTTTAGCTCCAGGCTCCGGGCTCAGGGCTCAAGCCTCCAGTCTCCAGGCTTCAGATTCTTTTCTCCCTGCTCAAGGCTCCGGGCTCCAGGCTTCTGGCTTTGGGGCAGTTCTAATCTCAAGGGACCAGCTTCAGGCTCCAGGCTCCAGGCTTTAGGCTCTGGGTCAGTTCCAGGCTCCGAGCTCAAGTCTCTGGGCCCCAGGCTTCAGGTTCTTGGAACCAGGCTCCAGGTTCCAGACAGCTCGTTCCAGGATTGGGGATCAGGATAAGTTTGAGGCTCTGGGCTCAAGGCTCTTGGATCAGTGTCAGTATTTTTCTCCGGGCTCAACTTTGCAGGCTCCAGGTTCCATTCTCCATGCTCCGGGCTCCAGGCCAAGTCTCCAGGCTCCAGGCTCAAGGCTCCAGGCTCCAGGTTCAAAGCTCCAGGCTCAAAGCTCCAGGCTCTATGCTCGGGATCAGTTAAAGGCTCCGGGCACAAGGACCCAGGCTTTTGGTTCAGGGTGTATTCCATGGCCAGGCCTGTGGGCTCCAGACTCCAGGCTCCGGGAATTTGGTCAGGTCAAAGTTCCGGTCTCCAGGGTTAAGGCTCCAGGCTTCGGGCTCAGGCTAAGTTCCATGCTTGGGGTTCCACGCCCTGGGCTCCAGGCTCCGGGAATAGGGTTATTTCCATGCTCCGGGCTCCAGAATCCAGGCTCCGGACTTGGAGTCAGTTCCAGGCTCCAGGCTCCAGGCTCCAGGCTCCAAGCTCCAGGCTCCAGGCTCCAGCCTCTAGGCTCCAGGCTCCAGGCTCAAGGCTCACAGCTCCACGCTCACGGCTCAATGCTCCAAGCTCAGGGGTCCATGCTCGGGGTGAGTTCAAGTCTCCTGGCTGAGGGTCCTGGCTTAAGGTTCCGTGCTCGGGGTCAGTTCCAGTCTCCGGGCTCCGGGTTCCGGGCTCTGGGCTCCGGGCTCCGGGCTCCAGGCACAGGGTCATTTCCAGGCTCCTGGCTCAAGACTCCAGGCTCCAGGCTCTGGACTTGGGGTCAGTACAAGGCTTTGGGCTCACGGCTCCAGGCTCACGGCTCCATGCTCCGGACCCCAGGCTCCAAGCTCGAGGTTCTTTGTTCGGGGTCAGTTCCAGGCTCCGCGCTCCACGCTCCATGTTCAGGGCTCCGGGCTCAGGGTCATTTCTTGGCTCCGGGCTCCAAGGTCCGGACTGAAGGTCAGTTCCAGGCTCTATGCTCCAGGCTCCAAGCTCACGGCTCCATGCTACGGGATCCAGGCTTGGGGTAAGTTCCAGGGTTCGGGCTCCAGGCTCAGGTATCAAGGCTTTATGTTCATGGTCAGTTCAAGACCATGAACTGAGGTTCTTTTCTTCCAGGCTAGGGGTCACTTCGAGTATCTTGGTTCCGGGCTCCAGTTTTAAAGGTCTTGGCTCTAGATTCCGCGCACAAGGCTCCTGCTCCGGGCTCCAGGCTACAGTCTCAAGGCTTCAGGCTCAAGGCTCCGGCTCCAGGGTCTTGGTCAGTTGCAGACTCCGTTATCCAGGCTACCGGCTCAAGACTCTTGGCCCGAGATCAGTTCCAGGCTCCGGGCTAAAGGATCCAGGCTCCGCGATCCAGGCTTTTGGTTCCAGACTCCAGGCTCAAGGCTCCAGGCTCCAGGCTCCAGGCTCAAGTCCCAGGCTAAAGGCTCCAGGCTACGGGCATTGAGTCAGTTCCAAGATCCGGTCTCCAGGCGCCAGGCTTCTGGCTTGAGCTAAGTTTCACGCTTGGGGTTCCACACCCAGGGCTCCAGGCAACAGACACAGGGTTTTTTTTCGAGGCTCTGGGCTCAAGGCATTGGGCTCGGGGTCTTCATCCAGGCTCAAGGCTCTTGGTCAAGGCTCCCAGCTCCAGGCTCAAAGCTCCAGGCTCTGGGCTCAAGATCAGTTCCATACTCCGGTCTCCAGGACTCAGGTTTCGGGTTCAGGGTGTATTTCCATGCTCTGGCCTTCGGGCTCCAGGCTCCAGGCTCCAGGCTCCAGGCTCCAGGCTCCAGGCTTCTGGCTCGGATTAAGTTCCATGCTTGGGGATCCATGCCCCTGGCTCCAGGCTCTAAGAACGGGGTACTTTCCACACTCCGGGCTCCAGAAACCAGGTTCAAGGCTCAACTCTCGGGGTGAGTTCCAGGCTCCAGACTCCAGGCTCCTGGGTCAGGGCTCCAGACTCCAGACTCCAGGCTCCAAGCTCCAGGCTCAAGGCTCCAGGCTCCAGGCTTAGGGCTCCAGGCTCAAGGTTCAAGGCTCAAGGCTCCAGGCTCCGCTCTCCAGGCTCCATGTTACAAGCTCTGGGATCCAGGCTAAAGGATCCAGGCTCGGGGTCACTTCCAGGCTCAAGGCTCCAGGTTCTTCTCTCCAGGCTTCGCTCTCCAGGCTCCGGGCTGTGGGCTCATGGCTCACGGCTAAAGGCTCAAGGCTCCAGGCTTTAGGCTCCAGGGTCGGCGTCAGTTCCAGGCTCCGGGCTCCATGCTTCAGGCTCTGGGCTCAAGGCTCCGGGCTCAGTGTCAGTTCCAGGCTCCGTGCTTCCCCCTCAAGGCTCCAGGCTCCGGGCTCCGGGCTCCGGGCTCCGGGCTCCGGGCTCCGGGCTCTTTTCATGGGGTCAGTTCACAGATCTGGTCTCCAGGTTTTAGGCTCCATTTCTCGGGCTCTAGGTCAGATCCAGGCTACAGGCTACATAGTCAGGTTCGTTGCTACGCGTTCCAAGCTCAAGGCTCCTAGCACCAGGTTCCAGGCTGAAGGCTCTAAGCTCAAGGATCCAGGTTAAGGTTAAGTTCCATGCTCCAGGGTAAAGTCTCAAAGATCAAGGATCGGGGTCAATTCCAGGCTGAAGTCACCGGGCTCTTGGCTGCGGGCTCCAGGCTCAAGGCGCCATGCTTCAAGCTCTTGGCTCCAGGCTCCAGGCTCGGGGTCGGTTTCATGCTCCGGGCTCCAGGCTCCGGGGTCAGGGCTCCAGACTCCAGACTTCAGACTCCAGGCTGAAGGCTCCATGCTTAGAGCTCTTGGATCCAGGCTAAAGGCTCCATGGTTGGGGTCAGTTTCAGGCTCCAGGCTCCATGCTTCAGGTTCCGGGCTCAAGGCTCCGGGCTCAGCGTCAGTTTCAGTTTCCGGGCTCCCCGCTCAAGGCTTTGGGCTCCAGGCTCTTTGCATTTGGTCAGTTCCAAGTTCCGGTCTCCAGGTTTTAGGCTCCACATTTCGGGCTCGGGGTCAGTTCAAGGCTGATGGCTCCATAGTCCAGGCTCGTTGCAATGCTTTTCCAGGCTCCAGGCTCCCTTCACCGTGCTCAAGGCTTAAGGCTAAAAGCTCATGGCTCAAGGCTCTGGGTAAGTTCTGTCTCCGGGCTCAAGGCTCATAGCTCAAGACTTGGGGTCAGTTCCACGCTATAGGCTCCAGGCTCCATGCTCAAGGCTTCATGGTTCAGGCTCTTGGCTCCAGGCTCCAGGCTCCAGGCACAAGGCTCCAGGCTCCAGGCTCCAGGCTCCTTTCCCAAGGGATCAAGGGTTTGGATTTGGAGTATGTTCGTAGCTCCGGGCTCCAGGTTTTAGACTCCATAATACGGGCTCAGTTCTAGGCTACAGGCTCTATTTTCCAGGCTCATGACTACGTGTTCCAGGCTCCATGCACCTTGCTCCAGGCTCATGGTTCAGGGCTCGGGGTCAGTTCCATGCTCCGGGCTCAAGAGTCCAGCCTCAAGGCTCAGAGTCAGTTCATGGCTCCAGTCACCAGGCTCTAGACTCCATGCTCAAGGCTCCATGCTTAAAGCTCTTGGCTCCAGGCTATACACTCAAGGACGAGTGTCAGTTCCAGGCCTCGGGCTCCACACTTCAGGCTCCGGGCTCAAGACTCCGGGCTCAAGGCTCTTGGCATGGGGTCATTTCCAAGTTCCGGTCTCCAGGTTTTTGGCTCCACTTTTCGGGCTTGGGGTCAGTTCCAGGCTACAGGCTCAAAAGTCCAGGTTCGTTTCTATGCGTTCCAGGTTCAAGGCTCCCAGTACAAGGCTCAAAGCTTAAGGCTCAGAGCTCAAGGCTCCAGGCTCGGGGTGAGTTCCATGCTCCGGGCTTAAGGCTCCAAGCTCAAGGCTCTGGGTCAGTTCCAGGCTCAAGTCACAGGGCTCCGGGCTCCGGGCTCCGGGCTCCGGGCTTCAGGCTCCGCGCTCAAGAATCCTGGCTTTTTGTCTTTCCATGCTATGAGCTCCAGGCTAAAGGCTCCAGACTCCAGGATTGGGTCAGTTCAAGGCTCCGGGCTGAAGGCTTCAGGCTCCAGGCTCCAGGCTCCAGGCTCCAGGCTCCAGGCTCCAGGCTCCAGGGTCGGAGTCATTTCCATGCTCCGGGCTCCGGGCTCTGGGCTCCAGGCTCCGGGCTCCGGGCTCCGGGCTCCGGATTCCAGGCTCCGGGCTCCGGCTCCGGACTCTGGGCTCCAGGCTCCGGGCTACAGGCTCCGCGCTCAAGAATCCTGGCTTTTGTCTTTTCCAGGCTACTAGCTCCAGGCTAAAGGTTCCAGACTCCAGGACTGGGGTAAGTTCAAGGCTCCGGGCTGAAGGCTCAAGGCTCCAGGCTCCTGGCTCCAGGCTCCAAGTCCAAGCTCAAAGCTCCCGGCTCAAGGCTCCACAATCAAGGCTCTGGGCTAAGGGTAAGCTCCAGGCTCCGGGCTTCAGAATCCAGGCTCCAGGCTCAAATCTCCAGGCTCCAGGCTCCAGGCTCCAGGCTCCAGGCTCCAGGCTCGGGGTCAGTTCATGGCTCAAGGCTCCAGGCTCTTCTCTCCAGGCTTCGCTCTTCAGGCTCCGGGCTGCGGGCTCCAGGCTCAAGGCTCATGGCTCATGGCTCCAGGCTAAAAGGTGCAAGGCTCCAGGGTCGTTGTTAGTTGAAGGCTCCGTTCTCCAGGCTACTGGCTCCAGACTCCAGGCTCGGAATATGTTTCAGGCTCTTGGCTAAAGGATCCAGGCTCTGCACTCCTGGTTTTGGGTCACTTCAATGTTCCTGGCTCCAGGCTCAAGCTTCTAGGCTCGGTGTCAGTTTCAGGCACCGTACTCCAGGCTCCAGGCTAGAAGCTCAAGGCTCAAGCCTCCAGGCTCCGTGCCCCAAACACCAGGTCATGACTCCAGGTTCCTTGCTGAGGAAAATTTCTAGGCTGTGGGCTCTTTGCTCCAGGCTCAGTGTCATTTCTAGGCTTTGGGCTCCATGTTCCGTGCACCAGGCTCCAAGCTCCAGGCTCTGACCTCCAGGCTCCAGGCTCCATGCTCTGGCTTGGGGTCAGTTAAGGGCTCCAGGCTCAAGGCTCCAGGTACCATTTTCAAGGCTCCGGGCTCCAGGCTCCAGGCTCCAGGCTCCAGGCTCTAGGCTCAAGGCTCAAGGTTCTGCGCTCCATTTCTGATTTCAAGAATCTCAGCAAGGGTTAAGTTCCATGCTCCGGGCTCAGGGCTAAAGCGTCCAGTCTCCATGCTTCAGATTCCAGGCTCCCTGCTAAAGGCTCATGGCTCCGCGCTCAAGGCTCCGGGCTCCAGGCTTTTGGCTTCAGGTCTTCTTCCAGGGTCTAGGCTCAAGGCTGAAGGTTCAAGGCTCCAAGCTCTAGGCTCAAAGCTCCAGGCTCAAAGCTCAAGGCTCTGAGCTAAAGATCAGTTCCATACTTCGGTCTCCAGGACCCAGGTTTCGGGGTGTATTCCATGGTCTGGCCTTCGGGCTCCAGGCTCCAGGCTTCGGGGTAAATTCCATGCTCGGGGATCCACGCCCCTGGCTCCAGGCTCTGAGAACGGGGTCATTTCCACACTCCGGGCTCCAGAAACCAGGTTCAAGGCTCCACACTCGGGGTCAGTTCCAGTCTCGGGACTCCAGGCTCCGGGGTGAAGGCTCTAGACTCCAGACTCAAGGCTCCAGGCTCAAGGCTCAAGGCTCCAGGCTCCATGTTTCAAGCTCTGGATGCAGGCTTAAGGCTCCATGCTTGGGGTCAGTTCCAGGCTCCATGCTATAGGCTCAGGGCTCACGGCTCCGGGCTTATTGTCAGTTCCAGGCTCTGGGCTCCCTGCTCAAAGCTCCAGGCTCCGGGCTCCAAGCTCTGGGCCTGGGGTCAGTTCCAAGCTCTGGTCTCCAGGTTTTATGCTCCACATTTCGGGCTCGGGGTCAGTTCAAGGCAAATGGCTCCATTTTCCAGGCTCGTTGCTAGGCGTTCCAGGCTTCAGGCTCCCGGCACCAGGCTCAAGGCTGAAGGCTAAAAGCTCAAGGCTCCAGGCTCAGGGTAAGTTCCTTGCTCCGGGCTAAAAGCTCCAAGCCCAAGGCTTGGTGTCAGTTGCAAGCTCTTGGCTCCAGGCTCCACGCTCAGGCTGCATGGTTCAGGCTCTTGGCTCCAGGCTCCAGGCTCCAGTTTCCAGGCTCCAGGCTCCAGCTCTAGGCTCAGGGTCAGTACCAGGCTCAAGGCTCCAGGTTCTACTCTCCAGGCTTCGCTCTCCAGGGTCCGTGCGTCCCCCCTCGAGGTTCCAGGGCTCCGGGCTCCAGGCTCCAGGCTCCAGGCTCAAGGCTCCACGCTCAAGGCTCCAGGCCCCAGGGACTTGGTCAGTTGCAGACTCCGTTATCCAGGCTACCGGCTCAAGACTCTAGGCTCGGGATCAGTTCCAGGCTCCTGGCTAAAGGATCAAGGTTCCGCACTCCAGGCTCCATGTTCCAGGCACAGGGCTCCGGGCTTGGTGTCAGTTCCATGCTCCGGGCACCAAGCTCCAGCCTCTAGACTCGGGGTCAGTTTCAGGCACTGGCGCATTGGGCTCCAGGCTCAAGGGTCCATGACCCAAACTCAAGGTCAAGGCTCCAGGTTCCTTGCTGAGGGTCATTTCCAGGCTCCAGTCTCCTTTCCTAAGGGATCAAGGGTTTGGATTTGGAGTATGTTCATAGCTCCGGGCTTCAGGTTTTAGGCTCCATATTTTTGGCTCAGTTCCAGGCTAAAGGCTCTACGCTTCAGGCTTGTGACTACACGTTCCAGGGTCCAGGCACCTTGCTCCAGGCTCAAGGCTCCGGGCTCGGGATCAGTTCCATGCTCCAGGCTCAAGACTCCAGGCTCAAGGCTCTGAGGCAGTTCATGGCTCCAGTCACCAGGCTCTAGACTCCATCCTAAAGGCTCCATGGTTTAAGCTCCAGGCTCCAGTCTCAAGGCTCCAGGCTCCAGGGTTGGGGTCATTTCCATACTCCGGGCTCCAATCTCTATGCTCAAAGCTCTTGGTTGGGGGTCAGGTCCAAGCTCTCTGCACCGGGTTTCATGCCCCAGATTCAAGACTCCATGCTCCATGCTCTGGGCTCTAGGCTCCATGCTCAAAGCTCCGGGCTCCATGATCCATGCTCTAAGCTCCGGGCTCCTTTCTCCGGTCACCAGGCTTAAGGCTTCAGGCTTCAGCCTTCAGGCTTCAGGCTTATGGCTCCGGGCTCAGGGTTAATTCGAGGCTCCGGGCTCCAGGTTTCAGTTTCAGGGTCAGTTTCAGGCTTCGTACTCCATGCTCCGTGCTCAAGGCTCTGGGTCCGTTCCAGGCTCTGGGTTCCAGCCTCCTACGTCTAGGCTCCGCATTCAATGTTCCGGGCTCCAGGCTCAAGGTACGGGTCATTTCCAGGCTCCGGTCTCCAAGTTCCCGGACGTGTGGTCAGTTCCAAGCTCCGGGCTCCAGGCTCAGTGCTCCAGGCTCCAAGCTTCAAGTTCCAGGCTTAAGCTTCATGCTCCAAGTTCCAGGCTCGGCGCTCAAGGCTCCGTACTCTTGGCTCTTGGCTCCAGGCTCCGGGCATGGGGTAGGTTCAAAGTTCTGGGATCCAGGCTTCAGGCTCCAGGCTTCGGGTTGGGGTAAGTTGCAGGCTCCGGGTTTCCATTCCTTGGGCTCAAGACTCCGGGCACGGGGTTATTTCCAGTCTCCGGGCTCAAGACTTTGGGCCTTGGGTCTTCTTCCAAGCTCCAGGCTCCAGGCTCCATGCTCCCGTTTCAAATCTTCCGGCTCAAAGCTCATGGCTCCGGGTTTGGAATCAGTTCCAGACTCCGGGTTCCAGGCCCCAGGTTCCGAAGTCGGGGTCAGTTCCAATTTCGAAGCTCCGGGCTCAAGGCTCCACAATCAAGGATCAAGGCTCTGGGCAAAGGGTAAGCTCCAGGCAACGGGCTCCAGGCTACATTCTCGGGTTAGGTTCCAGTCTCGAGGTTCCTTGCTCTCGGCTCCGGGCTCCAGGCGTTTGGCTTGGTGTCTTCTTCCAGGCTCTAGGCTCCAGGCTCGTGACTCCAGCTCCAGGCTCAAGGCTCAAGGCTCCAGGCTCCAGGCTCCAAGCTCCAGGCTCGTGATCAGTTCTAGGCTCCAGGCTCTAGGCTCCAGGCTCCAGGCTCCAGGTTCCAGCTTCCAGACTCCAAGCCCATCAATCCAGTATCCGGGCTCCGGATTTAAGGTCAGTTCCATGCTCCAGTCTCCAGGCTCCAGTCTCCAGTTCAGTTCAAGGCTCCAGGCTCCAGGCTCCAAGTTCCAGACTCCAGGCTCCAGGCTCAAGTCTCCAGGCTCAAGGCTCAAAGCTACGGGCATGGAGCCAGTTCCAAGATCCGGTCTCCAGGCGCCAGGCTTCTGGCTAGGGGTAAATTTCAAGCTTGGGGTTCCACACCCAGGGCTCCAGGCTCCAGGCACGGGGTTTTTTCCAGGCTCTGGGCTCCAGGCTTTTGGCTCGGGGTCTTCATCCAGGCTCAAGGCTCCAGGTTAAAGGCTCCCAGCTCAAGGCTCAAAGCTCCAGGCTCAAAGCTCCAGGCTCTGGGCTCAAGATCAGTTCCATACTCCGGTCTCCAGGACCCAGGTTTATGGTTCGGGGTGTATTCCATGCTCTGGCCATCGGACTCCAGGCTCCAGGCTTCTGGCTCGGGGTAAGTTCCATGCTTGGGGATCCACGCCCCTGGCACCAGGCTCTGAGAACGGGGTCATCTTCACACACCGGGCTCCAGAAACCAGGTTCAAGGCTCCACACTAGGGGTGAGTTCCAGGCTCCGGACTCCAGGCTCCTGGGTCAGGGCTCATGACTCATGACTCCTGACTCCATGCTTCAGGCTCCAGGCTTAAAGCACCAGGCTCCAGACTCCAGGCTCCACTCTCCAGGCTCCAGGCTCAAGGCTCCAGGCTCAAGGCTCCAGGCTCCAGGGTCTTGGTCAGTTGCAGACTCCGCTATCCAGGCTACCAGTTCAAGACTCTAGGCTTACGATCAGTTCCAGACTCCTGGCTAAAGGATCCAGGTTCCGCACTCCAGGCTCCTGGTTCCAGGCAAAGGGCTCCGGGCTTGGTGTCCATTCCATGCTCTGGGCACCAAGCTCCAGCCTCAAGACTTGGGGTCAGTTTCAGGCACTGTGCATCGGGCTCCATGCTCCAGGCTCCATGACCCAAACTCAGTCAGTTCATGGCTCCAGTCACCAGGCTCTTGATTCCATGCTCAAGACTCCATGCTTCAAGCTCTCTGCTCCAGGTTATAGGCTCAAGGACCAGTGTCAGTTCCAGGCCTCGGGCTCCATACTTCAGGCTCTGGGCTCAAGGCTCCGGGCTCCAGGCTCCGGGCTCCGGGCTCCGGGCTCCGGGCTCCGGGCTCCGGGCTCCGGGCTCCAGGCTCGGTTTAAGTTCCAGGCTTTTTTCTCCCCCCCTCACGGCTCTAGGGTCTGGGCTCCAGGCTCTTGGAATGGGGTCAGTTCATAGTTCCGGTAACCAGGTATTTGGCTCCACTTCTCGGGCTTCGGGTCAGTTCCAGGCTACAGGCTCAAGAGTCCAGGTTCGTTTCTATGTGTTCCAGACTCAAGGCTCCCAGTACAAGGCTCAAAGCTTAAGGCTCAGAGCTCAAGACTCCAGGCTCGGGGTGAGTTCCATGCTCCGGGCTTAAGGCTCCAAGCTCAAGGCTTGGGGTCAGTTCTAGGCTCAAGTCACCAAGCTCTAGGCTCTGGGTTCCGGGCTCCAGGCTCCAGGCGCCATGCTTCAAGCTCTTGGCTCCAGGCTCCAGGCACGGGTTCAGTTCCAGGCTCCGGGCTCCATGCTCCGGGGTCAGGGCTCCAGACTCCAATCTCCAGGCTCCAGGCTCCAGGCTCCAGGCTCCAGGCTCCAGGCTCTCGGCTCAAGGCTCCAGGCTCAAGGCTCCAGGCTCAAGGCTCAAGGCTCAAGGCTCAAGGCTCCAGGCTCCAGGCTCAAGGCTCCAGGCTCAGGGCTCAGGGCTCAGGGCTCAGGGCTCAGGGCTCCAGGCTCCAGGCTAAACACTCCAGGCTTCGGGCTGCGGGCTCCAGGTTCAAGACTAAATGCTCCGGGCTCCAGGCTCATGCTCAGGGTCAGTTCCAGGGTCCGAGCTTGATTTTTCAGGGTCATGGCTCAACACTCCGGGCTCCAGGCTCCAAGCTCCAATCTCAAGGCTCCAGGCTTTAGGCTCCAGGCTGCAGGCTTCAGGCTCCGTGCTTCGGCATGCGGGCTACGGGCTACGGGCTGCGGGATGCGTGCTGCATGCTTCAGGCTCCAGGCTCAAGACTAAAGGCTCCGGGCTCCAGGCTCCAGGCTCCAGGCATTGGGGTCAGTTCCAAGTTCAAGTCTCCCGGCTTTAGGCGCTAGACTTCTTGCTCCGGTAAGTTCTATGCTCCGGGCTCAAGGCTCCAAGCTCAAGGCTCTGGGTCAGTTCAAGGCTCAAGTAACCGGGCTCAAGGCTCCAAGCTCCATGCTCCAGGCACGGGGTCAATTCCAGTCTACGGGCTCCAGGGTCCTGCTTAAGGTTCTTTGCTTAGCGTCAGTTCTAGGCTCCAAGCACGGGCTCTCGGCTCCACGCTCCTTCCTCCTTGCTCCAGGCTCCAGGCTCCAGGCTTCAGGCTTCAGGCACGGGGTCAGTTCCAGGCTTTTTTCTCGTGGCGAGATCCTAGCTCCGGGCTCTTTGAGCCGGCACGGGGAAGTTTGAGGATCTGGGCTCCGAGCTCCAGTCCTTAAAGCGTGGCTAAAAGTTCCGCTCTCCAGGCTCCGCCCTCCAGACTTAAGGCTCAAGGTTATTTGTAAGTGGCAGGCTCCCTTCTCCGGGCTCCGGGCTCCGTGCTCCGGGCTCTTGGCAACGGCCTCCTGGCTCCATGTTTGGGTTCATTTCCAGGCTTACGGGCTCCAGGATCCGGTCTCGTATTTAGTTCCAAGCTCAAGGTTCGGGGCTTCTAGCGACCGGCGAAAGGCAAAAGGAAAACCACAATGCCCAGACCTCTCGGTTTCCCTTATTTTCTGAGTAGAAGAGGCAAAAAGGTTATTTTTCATTTTTCAGACGAGGAGAAGCTTTTCTTTTTTCCACTTTTAAAAAAGAATCTTTTTGTATCAGGGAAAACTTTATGAACTGATAAGACTCGAAAAAAATGGCCATAAAACACTAATTTCTGACTTGGTTTTTGCGTTTTCCTACTTTTCTGAGTAGAAGTGGAAAAAATGTCATTTTTGAGCGTTTCAAACGATAAGAAGGTGTTTTAGTCACTTGTGAGAAAAGGATGTTTTTTCTCAAGCAGAACTTTATGATCTGATAAGACTTTGACAAAAATGCCATAAAACACTTATTTCTGATATGTTTTTTGTGTTTTCATACTTTTCTGACCTTATAGGTAAAAATATCATTTTTGAGTGTTTTACACGATAAGAAGCTGTTTTGGTCACTTTGAGAGAGACAAGGATGTTTTTTTTTTGTCAAGCAGAAGTTCATGATTTGAGAATACCTTTACAAAAAAGCCATTAAAAACTTATTTCTGATTTGTTTTTGGTGGTTTCATGCTTTACTGTGTAGAAGAGGCAAAAATGTCATTTTTGAGCGTTTCAGACGATAAGGAGCTGTTTTGTCACTTGAGACAAGGATTTTTTTTCTGAAGCAAAACGTTAGGAACAGATAAGGCTTTACAAAAATGCCATAAAACAATTATTTCTGACTTGTTTTTAGTGTTTTCATACTTTTCTGAGTAGAAAAGGCAAAAATGTCATTTTTGAGCGTTTCAGACGAAAAGAAGCTGTTTTGGTCACTTTGAGAAAAGGATGTTTTTTTCTTAAGCAAAACGTGAGGAACTGATAAGACTTTGACAAAAATACGATAAAACACTTATTTCTGACTTGTTTTTAGTGTTTTCATACTTTTCTGAGTAGAAGAGGCAAAAATGTCATTTTTGAGCGTTTCAGACGAAAAGAAGCTGTTTTGGTCACTTTGAGACAAGGATGTTTTTTTTCTCAAGCAAAACGTTAGGAACTGATAAGGCTTTACAAAAATGCCATAAAACAAGTATTTTGACTTGTTTTTAGTGTTTTCATACTTTTCTGAGTAGAAGAGGCAAAAATGTCATTTTTGAGCGTTTCAAACGAAAGAAGCTGTTTTGGTCACTTTGAGACAAAGATGTTTATTTTCAAGCAGAACTTCATGATTTGAGAATACTTTTACAAAAAAGCCATAAAACACTTATTTCTCACTTGTATTTTTTGTTTTCATTCTTTTCTGAGAAGAAGAGGAAAAATGTCATTTTCCGAGCGTTTCACGCAATAAGAATTTTTTTTGTTTTTTCCACTTTGAGACAAGGACGGTTTTTTCAAGACCTGAGAAGAGTTGGACAAAATAGCCATAAAACACTTCTTTTTGACTTGTTTTTTTTTTTTTTTTCGTTTGTGTGTGTGTTTTTATGCTTTATTGACTATATTGGTAAAAATGTCATTTTCCAGCGTTTCATGGAAGCAGAAGCTGATTTGGTCACTTTTGAGACAAGGTGTTTTTTTCTCAAGCATAAAGTAAAGCTTCACACTTTGTTCTGGCATTTCTCAAACCGCCCCGTGGAGATGGAAATCTTCCTCACATTAAAGCCACACTCTAGCGGAAGAACTCTGTCCATGGTCCTGATTCTTTGTCTTTCTTTCTCTCTTGCTCTCTCTCCCTCTTTCCTCCAACCCCCTTCAACCTGCACACTGGCGTGGATGGACAAGGAAGAGCACTGGGAAATGTCGCACTGACCCTCTTCAGGTTTAGACCGGGACGGCTGGTGAACGGTGTGGACTCTTTCTTTTTTCCAGCCCGTGTGGACTTGTTATTTTTCCAGAGACAGAAAACCGGTTTGCCTAACCCGTTTTTTAAGCTCCAGTTCTTTTCTCGTCTGGAGCTGGATAACGATAAAACATGAACCGTATGTTGAACTTTTTTATTTTTGTGTTCCAGAGAAAACCCCTGAAAACCTAACACCTTTTTTTTCATTTTTAACCTCCGGGGCTTCTCCTCAACTTTAGCCCGAAACCTAACCTTGTTCTAGGTCTGAATCTTTTCCCCTCTCTCCCCCTCTCTTCTCTCCGGCCCCCTGAAAGCTGCTCACTGAGTTGCACCTTGAAGCTGCACATTGGCATGCCCTGAGGAGGAGGAACGCCGGGAAACGTCGCGCTGACCCGTGTCAGGATTAGGCCGGGACGGCCGGCGGACCGTGTGGACTCTGTCTTTTTTCCAGGCCTGTGTGGGACTTTGCTATTTTCCAGATCTGTGTGGGACTTTGTTTTTTTTTTTTTCCCAGACAGAACCCCTGTAAGCCTTACCACTTTTTGACCTCTGGTGCTTCTCTCACGTGGAGCTTGATAACGGTAAAACTCAAACCGTCTGTGGCCATTTTTCAGATCTCTGCTCCTCCTTTCCCTGGTCTTACTCTTTTTTTCTTTCTTTCTCCCACTCTTTCCTCCAGCCACCTTAAAGCTGTACACTGAGTTAAGGCATTTTTCAAACCGTCCCGTGGAGACGGAATGCTACCCCACATTGCAGCCACACAGTGGGGGCTTAACTCTGGCCCTCCTTTCCTGTCTTCGGTGTGACTCGGGCTTCTACAAACTGATTGCACTTGCTGTATTTATTGTATTTTCAATGTATTGTAATGGTATTTTATTGTTTTTTAATGTATTTGAATTGTATTTTCTTTTTACTTTTTATTTCTGCTTTGCACTGTAAAGAAGTTTTTGACTGTGTCTGTGAAACGTACTCTTTCAATAAAATTTATTGACTATTTTTCCCACTCTCTGTCTTACTCGGGGGCCCTCTCTCTCCCCCTTTCTTCATCAGCCACCTTAAAGCTTCACACTTGGACTGAAAATCAAATCCTCTGGCCCGGTTAAGGTTAGGGCTGAGGCCAGGGAAGGGCCGGGGTTTTGGGTCCGGGCTCGGGCTCCGTTCCAGGGTTTAGGGTTAGGGCTGAGGCCAGGGCCAGGGTTGGGGCTCCGGGCTCGGGCTCCGTTCCAGGGTTTAGGGTTAGGGCTTAGGCCAGGGCCAGGGTTGGGGCTCCGGGCTTTGGCTAAGTTCCAGGGTTCAGGTTAGGGCTGAGGTGAGGGTGAGGGTTAGGGCTCCTAGCTTTGGCTTCGTTCCTTGGTTTAGGGTTAGGGCTGAGGCCAGGGCAAGGGTTGGGGCTCCGGGCTCGAGCTAAGTTCCAGGGTTCGGGTTAGGGCTGTGGCCTGGGTGAGGGTAAGGGTTCCGAGCTCCGGCTCAATTTCAGGCTCCAGGCTCCGGGCTCCGGGCTCCGGGCTCCGGGCTCCGGGCTCCGGGCTCCGGGCTCCGGGCTCCGGGCTACAGGCTCCGCGCTCAAGAATCCTGGCTTTTGTCTTTTCCAGGCTACGAGCTCCAGGCTAAAGGCTCCAGACTCCAGGATTGGGGTCAGTTCAAGGCTCTGGACTTAAGACTCCAGACTCCAGGCTCCAGGCTCCAGGCTCCAGGTTCCAAGTTCGAAGCTCCCGGCTCAGGCTCCACAATCCAGGCTCTGGGCTAAGGTAAGCTCCAGGCTCCAGGCTCCAGAATCCAGGCTCACGGCTCCAGGCTCAAGGCTCCAGGCTCCAGGCTCCAAGCTCCAGGCTCAAGGCTCCAGGCTCCAGGCTCCAGGCTCCAGGCTCCAGGCTCGGGTTCAGTTCCAGTCTCAAGTTCCTGGCTCCAGCTCCGGGCTCCAGGCTTTGTGCTATATGTCTTCTTCCAGGCTCTTGGCTCAATGCTCAAGACTCCAGGGTCCAGGCTCCAGGCTCGTGATAAGTTCGAGGCTCCGGGCTCTTGGCTCTTTGGTCCGGGTTCGGCGTCAGTTCCAGGGTCCGGGCTATAGGTTCCAGGTTCCAGGCTCCAGCCTCATCGATCCAGTATACGGGCTGCGGATTCAGGGTCTGTTCCATTCTCCAGTCTCCGGGCTCAAGTCTCCTGTTCAGTTCAAGGCTCCAGGCTCCAAGTTCCAGACTCCAGGTTTCAAGTCTCCAGGCTCATTGCTCCAGGCTACGGGCATCGAGACGTTCCAAGTTCCGGTCTCCAGGCGCCAGGCTTCTTGCTCGGGTAAGTTTCATGTTTGGGGTTCATCACCCAGGGCTCTAGGCACCAGGCATGGGGTTTTTCCAGGCTCCAGGCTTTGGGCTCGGGGTCTTCTTCCAGGGTCAAAGGCTCAAGGTTCAAGGCTCCCAGCTCCAGGCTCAGAACTCCAGGCTAAAAGCTCAAAGCTCAAGGCTCTTGGCTCAAGATCAGTTCCCTACTCCGGTCTCAAGGACGCAGGTTTCTGGTTCGGGGTGTATTCCATGCTCTGGCCTTCGGGCTCAAGGCTCCATGCTTCGGGCTCGGGGTAAGTTCCATGCTCGGGGATCCACGCCCCTTTCTCCAAGCTCTGAGAACTGGTCATTTCCACACTCCGGGCTCCAGAAACCAGTTTCAAGGCTCCACACTCAGGGTGAGTTCCAGGCTCCGGACTCCAGGCTCCGGGGTGAGGGCTCCAGACTAGACACTCCAGGCTCTTAGCTCCAGGCTCCAGGCTCAAGGCTCCAGGCTCAGCTCTCCAGGCCCCATGTTTCTAGCTCTGGGATCAGGCTTAAGGCTCCATGTTGGGGTTAGTTCCAGCTCCATGCTTAAGGCTCCAGGCTCGAGGCTCCGGGTTCAGTGTCATTCCAGGCTCCGGGCTCCCCGCTCAAAGCGCCAGGCTCCGGGCTCTGGGCTGCGGGCTCCGGGCTCCGGGCTCCGGGTTCCAGGTTCCGGGCTCCGGGCTCCGGGCTCCGGGCTCCGGGCTCCGGGCTCCGGGCTCCAGGCTCTTGGCCTGGGGAAATTTCCAAGCTCTGGTCTCCACATTTCTGGCTTGGGGTCAGTTCAAGGCAAATGGGCTCCATTTTCCAGGCTCATTGCTATGCGTTTCAGGCTCCCGGCACCAGGCTCAAGGCTGAAGGCTGAAGGCTAAAGGCTCCAGGCTCGGGTAAGTTCCTTGCTCCGGGCTCAAATCTCCAAGCTCAAGGATTCGGGTCAGTTCCATGCTCTAGGTTCCAGGCTCAGTGCTCAACGCTGCATGGTTCAGGCTCTTTGCTCCAGGCTGCAGGCTAAAGGCTCTAGGCTTAAGCCTTGTTTTTTAAGGGATCAAGGCTTTGGGCTTGGAGTAGGTTCGTAGCTCCGGGCTCCAAGTTTACGGCTCCATATTTCGGGCTCAGTTTCAGGATGTAGGCTCTATGCTCCAGGCTTGTGACTACGCGTTCCAGGCTCCAGTCACCGTGCTCTAGGCTCAAGGCTCCGGGCTCAAGGTTCCAGCCTCGGGGTCAGTTCCATGCTCCGGGCTCAAGGCTCAAAGCTCATGGCTCTGGGTCAGTTCAATGCTCTTGGCTCCAGGCTCCATGCTCAAGGCTGCATGGTTTTGGCTCTTGGCTCAAGACTCAAGGCTCTTGGCTCAAGGCTCAAGGCTCAAGGCTCAAGGCTCCAGGCTCCAGGCTCCAGGCTTCAGGCTCAATGCTCCAGGCTCGGGGTCAGTTCCAGGCTCAAGGCTCCAGGTTCTTTCTCTCCGGCTTCGCTCTCCAGGCTTCGGGCTGTGGGCTCATGGCTACAGGCTCATGGCTCCAGGTTATAGGCTCCAGGGTCGGGGTAAGTTCCAGGCTCCGGGCTCCATGCTTAAGGCTCTGGGCTAAAGGCTCCGGGCGCAGGATCAGTTCCAGGCTCTGTGACTTCCCCTCGAGGCTCAAGGCTCCGGGCTCCAGGCTCCAGGCTCAAGGCTCCAGGCTCAAGGCTAAAGGTTCAAGGCTCAGGGCTCCAAGCTTCATGTTCAAGGCTCAAGGGATTAGACTCCAGGCTTCAGGCTCCAGTCTCCAGGATCGTCATCAGTTCGAGGCTCCGGGCTCTAGGCTCTAGGGTCCGGGTTAAGTGTCAGTTCCAAGTTCTGGGCTCCAGGTTCCAGGTTCCAGGTTCCAGGTTCAAGTTTCCAGGCTCCAGGCTCATCGATCCAGTATACGGGCGGATTTAGGGTAAGTTCCATGCTCACGTCTCCAGGCTCTAGTCTCCGGTTCAGTTCAAGGCTCCAGGCTCCAGACTCAAAGTTCCAGACTCCAGGCTCAAGGCTCCAGGCTCAAGTCTCCAGGCTAAAGGCTCCAGGCTACGGGCAGGGAGTCAGTTCCAAGTTCCGGTTTCCCGGCTTTCAGGCGAGAGGCTTCCTGCAAGGGGTAAGTTTCATGCTTGGGGTTTAACACCCAGGGCTCCAGGCTCATGGCACTGGGTTTTTTCCAGCCTCCGGGCTTTAGACTTTGGGCTCGGGGTCTTCATCCAGGCTCCAGGCTCCAGGCTCCAGGCTCCAAGCTCAAGGTTCCAGGCTCCAGGCTACGGGCATAGAGTCATTCCAAGTTCCGGTCTCCCGGCTTTCAGGTGCAAGCTTCTGGCTCGGGGTAAGTTTCATGCTTGGGGTTCATCGCCCAGGGCTCCAGGCTCCAGGCATGGGGTTTTTTCCAGCCCTGTGTTCCAGGCTTTGTGCTCGGGGTCTTCTTCCAGGGTCAAGGCTCAAGGCTGCAGGTTCAAGGCTCCCAGCTCCAGGCTCCAAGGAGCCATCTTGGAGCCTGGAGAAGGCTATTGGCTCAAGATCAGTTCCATAATTCTTTCTCCAGGAACCAGGTTTCGGGTTCGGGGTGTATTCCATGCTCTGGCCTACGGGCTCCAGGCTCCATGCTCCAGGCTTCGGGCTCAAGGCTACAGGCTTCGGGCTTGGGGTAAGTTCTATGCTCGGGGATCCACGCCCCTGGCTCCAGGCTCTGAGAATGGGGTCAGTTCCGCACTCCGGGCTCCAGATACCAGGTTCAAGGTTTCACACTCGGGGTCAGTTCCAGGCTCCGGACTCCAGGCTCCGGGGTTAGGGCTCCAGACTCCAGCCTCAAGCCTCCAGGCTCAAGGCTCAAGGCTCCACTCTCAAGGGTCCATGTTTCAAGCTCTGGGATCCAGGCTTTAGGCTCCATTCTTGGGGTCAGTTCCAGGCTCCACGCTCCATGCTTCAGTCTCCGGGCTCAAGGCTCTGGGCCCAGTGTCAGTTCCAGGCTCCAGGCTCCAGGCTCCAGGCTCCGGGCTCCTCGTTCAACGCTCCAGGCTCCGGGCTCAAGGCTCTGGGCCTGGCGTCAGATCCAAGCTCCGGTCCTCCAGGTTTTAGGCTCCACATTTCTGGCTCGGGGTCAGTCAAGGCTAATGGCTCCATTTTCCAGGCTCGTTGCTACGCGTTCCAGGCTCCCAGCTCCAGGCTAAAAGCTCCAGGCTCAATGCTCCAGGCTCTTGGCTCATGATCAGTTCCATACTTCGGTCTACAGGACACAGGTTTCGGGTTCAGGGAATCTTCAATTCTCTTGCCTACTGGCTCCAGGCTACAGGCGTTGGCCTGCGGCCTGCGACCTGCGGGTTTAAGGCTGCGTACTTCATGCTCAAGGCTCCGGGCTGCAGGCTCCAGGCCCAATACTGAAGGCTCTTGGCTCCAGGCTCCAGGCTCCGGGCTCCAGGCTCCAGGCTCCAGGCTCCAGGCTTGGGGTCAGTTCCAGACTCCGGGCTCCATGTTTCAGGGTCATGGCTCAAGACTAAAGGCTCCAGGATCCAGGATCCAGGATCCAGGATCCAGGCTCCATTCTCAAGGCTCAAGGCTCTGGGCTCAAGGCTCCCGACTCCAGGCTCCAGGCTCCGGGCTCCAGGTTCTGCGCTCCATTTTCCGATATCAAGAATCCGAGCAAGGGTTTAGCTCCAGGCTCCGGGCTCAGGGCTCAAGCCTCCAGTCTCCAGGCTTCAGATTCTTTTCTCCCTGCTCAAGGCTCCGGGCTCCAGGCTTCTTGCTTTGGGGCAGTTCTAATCTCAAGGGACCAGGCTTCAGGCTCCAGGCTCCAGGCTTTAGGCTCTGGGTCAGTTCCAGGCTCCGAGCTCAAGTCTCTGGGCCCCAGGCTTCAGGTTCTTGGAACCAGGCTCCAGGTTCCAGACAGCTCGTTCCAGGATTGGGGATCAGGATAAGTTTGAGGCTCTGGGCTCAAGGCTCTTGGATCAGTGTCAGTATTTTTCTCCGGGCTCAACTTTGCAGGCTCCAGGTTCCATTCTCCATGCTCCGGGCTCCAGGCCAAGTCTCCAGGCTCCAGGCTCAAGGCTCCAGGCTCCAGGTTCAAAGCTCCAGGCTCAAAGCTCCAGGCTCTATGCTCGGGATCAGTTAAAGGCTCCGGGCACAAGGACCCAGGCTTTTGGTTCAGGGTGTATTCCATGGCCAGGCCTGTGGGCTCCAGACTCCAGGCTCCGGGAATTTGGTCAGGTCAAAGTTCCGGTCTCCAGGGTTAAGGCTCCAGGCTTCGGGCTCAGGCTAAGTTCCATGCTTGGGTTTCCACGCCCTGGGCTCCAGGCTCCGGGAATAGGGTTATTTCCATGCTCCGGGCTCCAGAATCCAGGCTCCGGACTTGGAGTCAGTTCCAGGCTCCAGGCTCCAGGCTCCAGGCTCCAAGCTCCAGGCTCCAGGCTCCAGCCTCTAGGCTCCAGGCTCCAGGCTCAAGGCTCACAGCTCCACGCTCACGGCTCAATGCTCCAAGCTCAGGGGGTCCATGCTCGGGGTGAGTTCAAGTCTCCTGGCTGAGGGTCCTGGCTTAAGGTTCCGTGCTCGGGGTCAGTTCCAGTCTCCGGGCTCCGGGTTCCGGGCTCCGGGCTCCGGGCTCCGGGCTCCAGGCACAGGGTCATTTCCAGGCTCCTGGCTCAAGACTCCAGGCTCCAGGCTCTGGACTTGGGGTCAGTACAAGGCTTTGGGCTCACGGCTCCAGGCTCACGGCTCCATTGCTCCGGACCCCAGGCTCCAAGCTCGAGGTTCTTTGTTCGGGGTCAGTTCCAGGCTCCGCGCTCCACGCTCCATGTTCAGGCTCCGGGCTCAGGGTCATTTCTTGGCTCCGGGCTCCAAGGTCCGGACTGAAGGTCAGTTCCAGGCTCTATGCTCCAGGCTCCAAGCTCACGGCTCCATGCTACGGGATCCAGGCTTGGGGTAAGTTCCAGGGTTCGGGCTCCAGGCTCAGGTATCAAGGCTTTATGTTCATGGTCAGTTCAAGACCATGAACTGAGGTTCTTTTCTCCAGGCTAGGGGTCACTTCGAGTATCTTGGTTCCGGGCTCCAGTTTTAAAGGTCTTGGCTCTAGATTCCGCGCACAAGGCTCCTGCTCCGGGCTCCAGGCTACAGTCTCAAGGCTTCAGGCTCAAGGCTCCAGGCTCCAGGGTCTTGGTCAGTTGCAGACTCCGTTATCCAGGCTACCGGCTCAAGACTCTTGGCCCGAGATCAGTTCCAGGCTCCGGGCTAAAGGATCCAGGCTCCGCGATCCAGGCTTTTGGTTCCAGACTCCAGGCTCAAGGCTCCAGGCTCCAGGCTCCAGGCTCCAGGCTCCAGGCTCAAGTCTCCAGGCTAAAGGCTCCAGGCTACGGGCATTGAGTCAGTTCCAAGATCCGGTCTCCAGGCGCCAGGCTTCTGGCTTGAGCTAAGTTTCACGCTTGGGGTTCCACACCCAGGGCTCCAGGCAACAGACACAGGGTTTTTTTCGAGGCTCTGGGCTCAAGGCATTGGGCTCGGGGTCTTCATCCAGGCTCAAGGCTCTTGGTTCAAGGCTCCCAGCTCCAGGCTCAAAGCTCCAGGCTCTGGGCTCAAGATCAGTTCCATACTCCGGTCTCCAGGACTCAGGTTTCGGGTTCAGGGTGTATTCCATGCTCTGGCCTTCGGCTCCAGGCTCCAGGCTCCAGGCTCCAGGCTCCAGGCTCCAGGCTTCTGGCTCGGATTAAGTTCCATGCTTGGGGATCCATGCCCCTGGCTCCAGGCTCTAAGAACGGGGTACTTTCCACACTCCGGGCTCCAGAAACCAGGTTCAAGGCTCAACTCTCGGGGTGAGTTCCAGGCTCCAGACTCCAGGCTCCTGGGTCAGGGCTCCAGACTCCAGACTCCAGGCTCCAAGCTCCAGGCTCAAGGCTCCAGGCTCCAGGCTTAGGGCTCCAGGCTCAAGGTTCAAGGCTCAAGGCTCCAGGCTCCGCTCTCCAGGCTCCATGTTACAAGCTCTGGGATCCAGGCTAAAGGATCCAGGCTCGGGTCACTTCCAGGCTCAAGGCTCCAGGTTCTTCTCTCCAGGCTTCGCTCTCCAGGCTCCGGCTGTGGGCTCATGGCTCACGGCTAAAGGCTCAAGGCTCCAGGCTTTAGGCTCCAGGGTCGGCGTCAGTTCCAGGCTCCGGGCTCCATGCTTCAGGCTCTGGGCTCAAGGCTCCGGGCTCAGTGTCAGTTCCAGGCTCCGTGCTTCCCCCTCAAGGCTCCAGGCTCCGGGCTCCGGCTCCGGGCTCCGGGCTCCGGGCTCCGGGCTCCGGGCTCTTTTCATGGGGTCAGTTCACAGATCTGGTCTCCAGGTTTTAGGCTCCATTTCTCGGGCTCTAGGGTCAGATCCAGGCTACAGGCTACATAGTCCAGGTTCGTTGCTACGCGTTCCAAGCTCAAGGCTCCTAGCACCAGGTTCCAGGCTGAAGGCTCTAAGCTCAAGGATCCAGGTTAAGGTTAAGTTCCATGCTCCAGGGTAAAGTCTCAAAGATCAAGGATCGGGGGTCAATTCCAGGCTGAAGTCACCGGGCTCTTGGCTGCGGGCTCCAGGCTCAAGGCGCCATGCTTCAAGCTCTTGGCTCCAGGCTCCAGGCTCGGGGTCGGTTTCATGCTCCGGGCTCCATGCTCCGGGTCAGGGCTCCAGACTCCAGACTTCAGACTCCAGGCTGAAGGCTCCATGCTTAGAGCTCTTGGATCCAGGCTAAAGGCTCCATGGTTGGGGTCAGTTTCAGGCTCCAGGCTCCATGCTTCAGGTTCCGGGCTCAAGGCTCCGGGCTCAGCGTCAGTTTCAGTTTCCGGGCTCCCCGCTCAAGGCTTTGGGGCTCCAGGCTCTTTGCATTTGGTCAGTTCCAAGTTCCGGTCTCCAGGTTTTAGGCTCCACATTTCGGGCTCGGGGTCAGTTCAAGGCTGATGGCTCCATAGTCCAGGCTCGTTGCAATGCTTTTCCAGGCTCCAGGCTCCCTTCACCGTGCTCAAGGCTTAAGGCTAAAAGCTCATGGCTCAAGGCTCTGGGTAAGTTCTGTCTCCGGGCTCAAGGCTCTAGCTCAAGACTTGGGGTCAGTTCCACGCTATAGGCTCCAGGCTCCATGCTCAAAGGCTTCATGGTTCAGGCTCTTGGCTCCAGGCTCCAGGCTCCAGGCACAAGGCTCCAGGCTCCAGGCTCCAGGCTCCTTTCCCAAGGGATCAAGGGTTTGGATTGGAGTATGTTCGTAGCTCCGGGCTCCAGGTTTTAGACTCCATAATACGGGCTCAGTTCTAGGCTACAGGCTCTATTTCCAGGCTCATGACTACGTGTTCCAGGCTCCATGCACCTTGCTCCAGGCTCATGGTTCAGGGCTCGGGGTCAGTTCCATGCTCCGGGCTCAAGAGTCCAGCCTCAAGGCTCAGAGTCAGTTCATGCTCCAGTCACCAGGCTCTAGACTCCATGCTCAAGGCTCCATGCTTAAAGCTCTTGGCTCCAGGCTATACACTCAAGGACGAGTGTCAGTTCCAGGCCTCGGGCTCCACACTTCAGGCTCCGGGCTCAAGACTCCGGGCTCAAGGCTCTTGGCATGGGGTCATTTCCAAGTTCCGGTCTCCAGGTTTTTGGCTCCACTTTTCGGGCTTGGGGTCAGTTCCAGGCTACAGGCTCAAAAGTCCAGGTTCGTTTCTATGCGTTCCAGGTTCAAGGCTCCCAGTACAAGGCTCAAAGCTTAAGGCTCAGAGCTCAAGGCTCCAGGCTCGGGTGAGTTCCATGCTCCGGGCTTAAGCTCCAAGCTCAAGGCTCTGGGTCAGTTCCAGGCTCAAGTCACAGGGCTCCGGGCTCCGGGCTCCGGGCTCCGGGCTTCAGGCTCCGCGCTCAAGATCCTGGCTTTTTGTCTTTTCCATGCTATGAGCTCCAGGCTAAAGGCTCCAGACTCCAGGATGGGGGTCAGTTCAAGGCTCCGGGCTGAAGGCTTCAGGCTCCAGGCTCCAGGCTCCAGGCTCCAGGCTCCAGGCTCCAGGCTCCAGGCTCCAGGCTCCAGGGTCGGAGTCATTTCCATGCTCCGGGCTCCGGGCTCTGGGCTCCAGGCTCCGGGCTCCGGGCTCCGGGCTCCGGATTCCAGGCTCCGGGCTCCGGGCTCCGACTCTGGGCTCCAGGCTCCGGGCTACAGGCTCCGCGCTCAAGAATCCTGGCTTTTTGTCTTTCCAGGCTACTAGCTCCAGCTAAAGGTTCCAGACTCCAGGACTGGGGGTAAAGTTCAAGGCTCCGGCTGAAGGCTCAAGGCTCCAGGCTCCTGGCTCCAGGCTCCAAGTTCCAAGCTCAAAGCTCCCGGCTCAAGGCTCCACAATCAAGGCTCTGGGTCTAAGGGTAAGCTCCAGGCTCCGGGCTCAGAATCCAGGCTCCAGGCTCGAATCTCCAGGCTCCAGGCTCCAGGCTCCAGGCTCCAGGCTCCAGGCTCCAGGCTCGGGTCAGTTCATGGCTCAAGGCTCCAGCTCTTCTCTCCAGGCTTCGCTCTTCAGGCTCCGGGCTGCGGGCTCCAGGCTCAAGGCTCATGGCTCATGGCTCCAGGCTAAAGGTGCAAGGCTCCAGGGTCGTTGTTAGTTGAAGGCTCCGTTCTCCAGGCTACTGGCTCCAGACTCCAGGCTCGGAATATGTTTCAGGCTCTTGGCTAAAGGATCCAGGCTCTGCACTCCTGGTTTTGGGTCACTTCAATGTTCCTTGGCTCCAGGCTCAAGCTTCTAGGCTCGGTGTCAGTTTCAGCACCGTACTCCAGGCTCCAGGCTAGAAGCTCAAGGCTCAAGCCTCCAGGCTCCGTGCCCCAAACACCAGGTCATGACTCCAGGTTTCCTTGCTGAGGAAAAATTTCTAGCTGTGGGCTCTTTGCTCCAGGCTCAGTGTCATTTCTAGGCTTTGGGCTCCATGTTCCGTGCACCAGGCTCCAAGCTCCAGGCTCTGACCTCCAGGCTCCAGGCTCCATGCTCTGGGCTTGGGGTCAGTTAAGGGCTCCAGGCTCAAGGCTCCAGGTACCATTTCAAGGCTCCGGGCTCCAGGCTCCAGGCTCCAGGCTCCAGGCTCCAGGCTCTAGGCTCAAGGCTCAAGGTTCTGCGCTCCATTTTCTGATTTCAAGAATCTCAGCAAGGGTTAAGTTTCCATGCTCCGGGCTCAGGGCTAAAGCGTCCAGTCTCCATGCTTCAGATTCCAGGCTCCCTGCTAAAGGCTCATGGCTCCGCGCTCAAGGCTCCGGGCCCAGGCTTTTGGCTTCAGGTCTTCTTCCAGGGTCTAGGCTCAAGGCTGAAGGTTCAGGCTCCAAGCTCTAGGCTCAAAGCTCCAGGCTCAAAGCTCAAGGCTCTGAGCTAAAGATCAGTTCCATACTTCGGTCTCCAGGACCCAGGTTTCGGGGTGTATTCCATGGTCTGGCCTTCGGGCTCCAGGCTCCAGGCTTCGGGGTAATTCCATGCTCGGGGATCCACGCCCCTGGCTCCAGGCTCTGAGAACGGGGTCATTTCCACACTCCGGGCTCCAGAAACCAGGTTCAAGGCTCCACACTCGGGGTCAGTGTCCAGTCTCGGGACTCCAGGCTCCGGGGTGAAGGCTCTAGACTCCAGACTCAAGGCTCCAGGCTCAAGGCTCAGGCTCCAGGCTCCATGTTTCAAGCTCGGGGATGCAGGCTTAAGGCTCCATGCTTGGGGTCAGTTCCAGGCTCCATGCTATAGGCTCAGGGCTCACGGCTCCGGGCTTATTGTCAGTTCCAGGCTCTGGGCTCCCTGCTCAAAGCTCCAGGCTCCGGGCTCCAAGCTCTGGGCCTGGGGTCAGTTCCAAGCTCTGGTCTCCAGGTTTTATGCTCCACATTTCGGGCTCGGGTCAGTTCAAGGCAAATGGCTTCCATTTCCAGGCGCGTTGCTAGGCGTTCCAGGGCTTCAGGCTCCCGGCACCAGGCTCAAGGCTGAAGGCTAAAAGCTCAAGGCTCCAGGCTCAGGGTAAGTTCCTTGCTCCGGGCTAAAAGCTCCAAGCCCAAGGCTTGGTGTCAGTTGCAAGCTCTTGGCTCCAGGCTCCACGCTCAAGGCTGCATGGTTCAGGCTCTTGGCTCCAGGCTCCAGGCTCCAGTTTCAGGCTCCAGCTCCAGGCTCTAGGCTCAGGGTCAGTACCAGGCTCAAGGCTCCAGGTTGCTACTCTCCAGGCTTCGCTCTCCAGGGTCCCGTGCGTCCCCCCTCGAGGTTCCAGGCTCCGGGCTCCAGGCCTCCAGGCTCCAGGCTCAAGGCTCAAGGCTCCACGCTCAAGGCTCCAGGCCCCAGGGACTTGGTCAGTTGCAGACTCCGTTATCCAGGCTACCGGCTCAAGACTCTAGGCTCGGGATCAGTTTCCAGGCTCCTGGCTAAAGGAATCAAGGTTCCGCACTCCAGTCTCCATGTTCCAGGCACAGGGGCTCCGGGCTTGGTGTCAGTTCCATGCTCCGGGCACCAAGCTCCAGCCTCTAGACTCGGGGTCAGTTTCAAGGCACTGCGCATTGGGCTCCAGGCTCAAGGGTCCATGACCCAAAACTCAAGGTCAAGGCTCCAGGTTCCTTGCTGAGGGTCATTTCCAGGCTCCAGTCTCCTTTCCTAAGGGATCAAGGTTTGGATTTGGAGTATGTTCATAGCTCCGGGCTTCAGGTTTTAGGCTCCATATTTTGGCTCAGTTCCAGGCTAAAGGCTCTAACGCTTCAGGCTTGTGACTACACGTTCCAGGGTCCAGGCACCTTGCTCCAGGCTCAAGGCTCCGGGCTCGGGATCAGTTCCATGCTCCAGGCTCAGACTCCAGGCTCAAGGCTCTGAGGCAGTTCATGGCTCCAGTCACCAGGCTCTAGACTCCATCCTAAAGGCTCCATGGTTTAAGCTCCAGGCTCCAGTCTCAAGGCTCCAGGCTCCAGGGTTGGGGTCATTTCCATACTCCGGGCTCCAATCTCTATGCTCAAAGCTCTTGGTTGGGGGTCAGGTCCAAGCTCTCTGCACCGGGTTCATGCCCCAGATTCAAGACTCCATGCTCCATGCTCTGGGCTCTAGGCTCCATGCTCAAAGCTCCGGGCTCCATGATCCATGCTCTAAGCTCCGGCTCCTTTCTCCGGTCACCAGGCTTAAGGCTTCAGGCTTCAGCCTTCAGGCTTCAGGCTTATGGCTCCGGGCTCAGGGTTAATTCGAGGCTCCGGGCTCCAGGTTTCAGTTTCAGGGTCAGTTTCAGGCTTCGTACTCCATGCTCCGTGCTCAAGGCTCTGGGTCCGTTCCAGGCTCTGGGTTCCAGCCTCCTACGTCTAGGCTCCGCATTCAATGTTCCGGGCTCCAGGCTCAAGGCACGGGGTCATTTCCAGGCTCCGGTCTCCAAGTTCCCGGACGTGTGGTCAGTTCCAAGCTCCGGGCTCCAGGCTCAGTGCTCCAGGCTCCAAGCTTCAAGTTCCAGGCTTAAGCTTCATGCTCCAAGTTCCAGGCTCGGCGCTCAAGGCTCGTACTCTTGGCTCTTGGCTCCAGGCTCCGGGCATGGGGTAGGTTCAAAGTTCTGGGATCCAGGCTTCAGGCTCCAGGCTTCGGGTTTGGGGTAAGTTGCAGGCTCCGGGTTTCCATTCCTTGGGCTCAAGACTCCGGGCACGGGGTTATTTCCAGTCTCCGGGCTCAAGACTTTGGGCCTTGGGTCTTCTTCCAAGCTCCAGGCTCCAGGCTCCATGCTCCGTTTCAAATCTTCCGCTCAAAGCTCATGGCTCCGGGTTTGGAATCAGTTCCAGACTCCGGGTTCCAGGCCCCAGGTTCCGAAGTCGGGGTCAGTTCCAATTTCGAAGCTCCGGGCTCAAGGCTCCACAATCAAGGATCAAGGCTCTGGGCAAAGGGTAAGCTCCAGGCAACGGGCTCCAGGCTACATTCTCGGGTTAGGTTCCAGTCTCGAGGTTCCTTGCTCTCGGCTCCGGGCTCCAGGCGTTTGGCTTGGTGTCTTCTTCCAGGCTCTAGGCTCCAGGCTCGTGACTCCAGGCTCCAGGCTCAAGGCTCAAGGCTCCAGGCTCCAGGCTCCAAGCTCCAGGCTCGTGATCAGTTCTAGGCTCCAGGCTCTAGGCTCCAGGCTCCAGGCTCCAGGTTCCAGCTTCCAGACTCCAAGCCCATCAATCCAGTATCCGGGCTCCGGATTTAAGGTCAGTTCCATGCTCCAGTCTCCAGGCTCCAGTCTCCAGTTCAGTTCAAGGCTCCAGGCTCCAGGCTCCAAGTTCCAGACTCCAGGCTCCAGCTCAAGTCTCCAGGCTCAAGCTCAAAGCTACGGGCATGGAGCCAGTTCCAAGATCCGGTCTCCAGGCGCCAGGCTTCTGGCTAGGGGTAAATTTCAAGCTTGGGGTTCCACACCCAGGGCTCCAGGCTCCAGGCACGGGGTTTTTTCCAGGCTCTGGGCTCCAGGCTTTTGGCTCGGGGTCTTCATCCAGGCTCAAGGCTCCAGGTTAAAGGCTCCCAGCTCAAGGCTCAAAGCTCCAGGCTCAAAGCTCCAGGCTCTGGGCTCAAGATCAGTTCCATACTCCGGTCTCCAGGACCCAGGTTTATGGTTCGGGGTGTATTCCATGCTCTGGCCATCGGACTCCAGGCTCCAGGCTTCTGGCTCGGGGTAAGTTCCATGCTTGGGGATCCACGCCCCTGGCACCAGGCTCTGAGAACGGGGTCATCTTCACACACCGGGCTCCAGAAACCAGGTTCAAGGCTCCACACTAGGGGTGAGTTCCAGGCTCCGGACTCCAGGCTCCTGGGTCAGGGCTCATGACTCATGACTCCTGACTCCATGCTTCAGGCTCCAGGCTTAAAGCACCAGGCTCCAGACTCCAGGCTCCACTCTCCAGGCTCCAGGCTCAAGGCTCCAGGCTCAAGGCTCCAGGCTCCAGGGTCTTGGTCAGTTGCAGACTCCGTTATCCAGGCTACCAGTTCAAGACTCTAGGCTTACGATCAGTTCCAGACTCCTGGCTAAAGGATCCAGGTTCCGCACTCCAGGCTCCTGGTTCCAGGCAAAGGGCTCCGGGCTTGGTGTCCATTCCATGCTCTGGGCACCAAGCTCCAGCCTCAAGACTTGGGGTCAGTTTCAGGCACTGTGCATCGGGCTCCATGCTCCAGGCTCCATGACCCAAACTCAGTCAGTTCATGGCTCCAGTCACCAGGCTCTTGATTCCATGCTCAAGACTCCATGCTTCAAGCTCTCTGCTCCAGGTTATAGGCTCAAGGACCAGTGTCAGTTCCAGGCCTCGGGCTCCATACTTCAGGCTCTGGGCTCAAGGCTCCGGGCTCCAGGCTCCGGGCTCCGGGCTCCGGGCTCCGGGCTCCGGGCTCCAGGCTCGGTTTAAGTTCCAGGCTTTTTTCTCCCCCCCTCACGGCTCTAGGGTCTGGGCTCCAGGCTCTTGGAATGGGGTCAGTTCATAGTTCCGGTAACCAGGTATTTGGCTCCACTTCTCGGGCTTCGGGTCAGTTCCAGGCTACAGGCTCAAGAGTCCAGGTTCGTTTCTATGTGTTCCAGACTCAAGGCTCCCAGTACAAGGCTCAAAGCTTAAGGCTCAGAGCTCAAGACTCCAGGCTCGGGGTGAGTTCCATGCTCCGGGCTTAAGGCTCCAAGCTCAAGGCTTGGGGTCAGTTCTAGGCTCAAGTCACCAAGCTCTAGGCTCTGGGTTCCGGGCTCCAGGCTCCAGGCGCCATGCTTCAAGCTCTTGGCTCCAGGCTCTAGGCACGGGTTCAGTTCCAGGCTCCGGGCTCCATGCTCCGGGGTCAGGGCTCCAGACTCCAATCTCCAGGCTCCAGGCTCCAGGCTCCAGGCTCCAGGCTCCAGGCTCCAGGCTCTCGGCTCAAGGCTCCAGGCTCAAGGCTCCAGGCTCAAGGCTCAAGGCTCAAGGCTCAAGGCTCCAGGCTCCAGGCTCAAGGCTCCTGTCTCAGGGCTCAGGGCTCAGGGCTCAGGGCTCAGGGCTCCAGGCTCCAGGCTAAACACTCCAGGCTTCGGGCTGCGGGCTCCAGGTTCAAGACTAAATGCTCCGGGCTCCAGGCTCATGCTCAGGGTCAGTTCCAGGCTCCGAGCTTGATTTTTCAGGGTCATGGCTCAACACTCCGGGCTCCAGGCTCCAAGCTCCAATCTCAAGGCTCCAGGCTTTAGGCTCCAGGCTGCAGGCTTCAGGCTCCGTGCTTCGGCATGCGGGCTACGGGCTACGGGCTGCGGGATGCGTGCTGCATGCTTCAGGCTCCAGGCTCAAGACTAAAGGCTCCGGGCTCCAGGCTCCAGGCTCCAGGCATTGGGGTCAGTTCCAAGTTCAAGTCTCCCGGCTTTAGGCGCTAGACTTCTTGCTCGGGTAAGTTCTATGCTCCGGGCTCAAGGCTCCAAGCTCAAGGCTCTGGGTCAGTTCAAGGCTCAAGTAACCGGGCTCAAGGCTCCAAGCTCCATGCTCCAGGCACGGGGTCAATTCCAGTCTACGGGCTCCAGGGTCCTGCTTAAGGTTCTGTGCTTAGCGTCAGTTCTAGGCTCCAAGCACGGGCTCTAGGCTCCACGCTCCTTCCTCCTTGCTCCAGGCTCCAGGCTTCAGGCTTCAGGCACGGGGTCAGTTCCAGGCTTTTTTCTCGTGGCGAGATCCTAGCTCCGGGCTCTTTGAGCCGGCACGGGGAAGTTTGAGGATCTGGGCTCCGAGCTCCAGTCCTTAAAGCGTGGCTAAAAGTTCCGCTCTCCAGGCTCCGCCCTCCAGACTTAAGGCTCAAGGTTATTTGTAAGTGGCAGGCTCCCTTCTCCGGGCTCCGGGCTCCGTGCTCCGGGCTCTTGGCAACGGCCTCCTGGCTCCATGTTTGGGGTCATTTCCAGGCTTACGGGCTCCAGGATCCGGTCTCGTATTTAGTTCCAAGCTCAAGGTTCGGGGCTTCTAGCGACCGGCGAAAGGCAAAAGGAAAACCACAATGCCCAGACCTCTCGGTTTCCCTTATTTTCTGAGTAGAAGAGGCAAAAAGGTTATTTTTCATTTTCAGAGGAGGAGAAGCTTTTCTTTTTTCCACTTTTAAAAAAGAATCTTTTTGTATCAGGGAAAACTTTATGAACTGATAAGACTCGAAAAAAATGGCCATAAAACACTAATTTCTGACTTGGTTTTTGCGTTTTCCTACTTTTCTGAGTAGAAGTGGAAAAAATGTCATTTTTGAGCGTTTCAGACGATAAGAAGGTGTTTTAGTCACTTGTGAGAAAAGGATGTTTTTTCTCAAGCAGAACTTTATGATCTGATAAGACTTTGACAAAAATGCCATAAAACACTTATTTCTGATATGTTTTTGTGTTTTCATACTTTTCTGACCTTATAGGTAAAAATATCATTTTTGAGTGTTTTACACGATAAGAAGCTGTTTTGGTCACTTTGAGAGAGACAAGGATGTTTTTTTTGTCAAGCAGAAGTTCATGATTTGAGAATACCTTTACAAAAAAGCCATTAAAAACTTATTTCTGATTTGTTTTTGGTGGTTTCATGCTTTACTGTGTAGAAGAGGCAAAAATGTCATTTTTGAGCGTTTCAGACGATAAGGAGCTGTTTTTGTCACTTTGAGACAAGGATGTTTTTTCTGAAGCAAAACGTTAGGAACAGATAAGGCTTTACAAAAATGCCATAAAACAATTATTTCTGACTTGTTTTTAGTGTTTTCATACTTTTCTGAGTAGAAAAGGCAAAAATGTCATTTTTGAGCGTTTCAGACGAAAAGAAGCTGTTTTGGTCACTTTGAGAAAAGGATGTTTTTTTCTTAAGCAAAACGTGAGGAACTGATAAGACTTTGACAAAAATACGATAAAACACTTATTTCTGACTTGTTTTTAGTGTTTTCATACTTTTCTGAGTAGAAGAGGCAAAAATGTCATTTTTGAGCGTTTCAGACGAAAAGAAGCTGTTTTGGTCACTTTGAGACAAGGATGTTTTTTTTCTCAAGCAAAACGTTAGGAACTGATAAGGCTTTACAAAAATGCCATAAAACAAGTATTTTGACTTGTTTTAGTGTTTTCATACTTTTCTGAGTAGAAGAGGCAAAAATGTCATTTTTGAGCGTTTCAAACGAAAAGAAGCTGTTTTGGTCACTTTGAGACAAAGATGTTTATTTTCAAGCAGAACTTCATGATTTGAGAATACTTTTACAAAAAAGCCATAAAACACTTATTTCTCACTTGTATTTTTTGTTTTCATTCTTTTCTGAGAAGAAGAGGAAAAATGTCATTTCGAGCGTTTCACGCAATAAGAATTTTTTTTGTTTTTTCCACTTTGAGACAAGGACGTTTTTTCAAGACCTGAGAAGAGTTGGACAAAATAGCCATAAAACACTTCTTTTTGACTTGTTTTTTTTTTTTTTTTCGTTTGTGTGTGTGTTTTTATGCTTTATTGACTATATTGGTAAAAATGTCATTTTCCAGCGTTTCATGGAAGCAGAAGCTGATTTGGTCACTTTTGAGACAAGGTGTTTTTTTCTCAAGCATAAAGTAAAGCTTCACACTTTGTTCTGGCATTTCTCAAACCGCCCCGTGGAGATGGAAATCTTCCTCACATTAAAGCCACACTCTAGCGGAAGAACTCTGTCCATGGTCCTGATTCTTTGTCTTTCTTTCTCTCTTGCTCTCTCTCCCTCTTTCCTCCAACCCCCTTCAACCTGCACACTGGCGTGGATGGACAAGGAAGAGCACTGGGAAATGTCGCACTGACCCTCTTCAGGTTTAGACCGGGACGGCTGGTGAACGGTGTGGACTCTTTCTTTTTTCCAGCCCGTGTGGACTTGTTATTTTTCCAGAGACAGAAAACCGGTTTGCCTAACCCGTTTTTTAAGCTCCAGTTCTTTTCTCGTCTGGAGCTGGATAACGATAAAACATGAACCGTATGTTGAACTTTTTTATTTTTGTGTTCCAGAGAAAACCCCTGTAAGCCTAACACCTTTTTTTTATTTTTAACCTCCGGGGCTTCTCCTCAACTTTAGCCCGAAACCTAACCTTGTTCTAGGTCTGAATCTTTTCCCCTCTCTCCCCCTCTCTTCTCTCCGGCCCCTGAAAGCTGCTCACTGAGTTGCACCTTGAAGCTGCACATTGGCATGCCCTGAGGAGGAGGAACGCCGGGAAACGTCGCGCTGACCCGTGTCAGGATTAGGCCGGGACGGCCGGCGGACCGTGTGGACTCTGTCTTTTTTCCAGGCCTGTGTGGGACTTTGCTATTTTTCCAGATCTGTGTGGGACTTTGTTTTTTTTTTTTTCCCAGACAGAACCCCTGTAAGCCTTACCACTTTTTGACCTCTGGTGCTTCTCTCACGTGGAGCTTGATAACGGTAAAACTCAAACCGTCTGTGGCCATTTTTCAGATCTCTGCTCCTCCTTTCCCTGGTCTTACTCTTTTTTCTTTCTTTCTCCCACTCTTTCCTCCAGCCACCTTAAAGCTGTACACTGAGTTAAGGCATTTTTCAAACCGTCCCGTGGAGACGGAATGCTACCCCACATTGCAGCCACACATTGGGGGCTTAACTCTGGCCCTCCTTTCTGTCTTCGTGTGACTCGGGCTTCTACAAACTGATTGCACTTGCTGTATTTATTGTATTTTCAATGTATTGTAATGGTATTTTTATTGTTTTTTACTGGTATTTGAATTGTATTTTCTGTTACTTTTTATTTCTGCTTTGCACTGTAAAGAAGTTTTGACTGTGTCTGTGAAACGTACATCTTTCAATAAAAATTTATTGACTTATTTTCCCACTCTCTGTCTTTACTCGGGGCCCTCTCTCTCCCCCCTTTCTTCATCAGCCACCTTAAAGCTTCACACTTGGACTGAAAAATCAAATCCTCTGGCCCGGTTAAGGTTAGGGCTGAGGCCAGGGATAGGGCCGGTGTTTTGGGTCCGGGCTCGGGCTCCGTTCCAGGGTTTAGGGTTAGGGCTGAGGCCAGGGCCAGGGGTGGGCTCCGGGCTCGGGCTCCGTTCCAGGGTTTAGGGTTAGGGCTTAGGCCAGGGCCAGGGTTGGGGCTCCGGGCTTTGGCTAAGTTCCAGGGTTCAGGTTAGGGCTGAGGTGAGGGTGAGGGTTAGGTGCTCCTAGCTTTGGCTTCGTTCCTTGGTTTAGGGTTAGGCTGAGGCCAGGGCAAGGGTTGGGGCTTCCGGGCTCGAGCTAAGTTCCAGGTTCGGGTTAGGGCTGTGGCCTGGGTGAGGGTAAGGGTTCCGAGCTCCGGCTCAATTTCAGGCTCCAGGCTCTAGGCTCCGGGCTCCGGGCTCCGGGCTCCGGGCTCCGGGCTCCGGGCTACAGGCTCCGCGCTCAAGAATCCTGGCTTTTTGTCTTTTCCAGGCTACGAGCTCCAGGCTAAAGGCTCCAGACTCCAGGATTGGGGTCAGTTCAAGGCTCTGGACTTAAGACTCCAGACTCCAGGCTCCAGGCTCCAGGCTCCAGGTTCCAAGTTCGAAGCTCCCGCTCAAGGCTCCACAATCCAGGCTCGGGCTAAGGGTAAGCTCCAGGCTCCAGGCCTCCAGAATCCAGGCTCACGGCTCCAGGCTCAAGGCTCCAGCTCCAGGCTCCAAGCTCCAGGGCTCAAGGCTCCAGGCTCCAGGCTCCAGCTCCAGCTCCAGGCTCGGGTTTCAGTTCCAGTCTCAAGTTCCTGCTCCAGGCTCCGGGCTCCAGGCTTTGTGCTATAATGTCTTCTTCCAGGCTCTTGCTCATGCTCAAGACTCCAGGGTCCAGGCTCCAGCTCGTGATAATTCGAGGCTCCGGGCTCTTGGCTCTTTGGTCCGGTTCGGCGTCATTCCAGGGGTCCGGGCTATAGTTCCAGGTTCCAGCTCCAGCCTCAATCGTCCAGTATACGGGCTGCGTGATTCAGGGTCTGTTCCATTCTCCCAGTCTCCGGGCTCAAGTCTCCTGTTCAGTTTCAAGGCTCCAGCTCCAAGTTTCCAGACTCCAGGTTCAAGTCTCCAGGCTCATTGCTCCAGGCTACGGGCATCGAGACAGTTCCAAGTTCCGGTCTCCAGGCGCCAGGCTTCTTGCTCGGGGTAAGTTTCATGTTTGGGGGTTCATCACCCAGGGCTCTAGGCACCAGGCATGGGGTTTTTTCCAGGCTCCAGGCTTTGGGCTCGGGGTCTTCTTCCATGGTCAAGGCTCAAGGTTCAAGGCTCCCAGCTCCAGGCTCAGAACTCCAGGCTAAAAGCTCAAAGCTCAAGGCTCTTGGCTCAAGATCAGTTCCCTACTCCGGTCTCAAGGACGCAGGGTTCTGGTTCGGGGTGTATTCCATGCTCTGGCCTTCGGGCTCAAGGCTCATGCTTCGGGCTCGGGGTAAGTTCCATGCTCGGGGATACCACGCCCCTTTCCTCCAAGCTCTGAGAACTGGGTCATTTCCACACTCCGGGCATCCAGAAACCAGTTTCAAGGTCCACACTCAGGGTGAGTTCCAGGCTCCGACTCCAGGCTCCGGGTGAGGGCTCCAGACTAGACACTCCAGGCTCTTAGCTCCAGGCTCCAGGCTCAAGGCTCCAGGCTCCGCTCTCTCAGGCTCCATGTTTCTAGCTCTGGGATGCAGCTTAAGGCTCCATGTTTGGGGTTAGTTCCAGGCTCCATGCTTAAGGCTCCAGGCTCGAGGCTCCGGGTTCAGTGTCATTTCCAGGCTCCCGGGCTCCCGCTCAAGCTCCAGGCTCCGGGCTCTGGGCTGCGGGCTCCGGGCTCCGGGCTCCGGGTTCCAGGTTCCGGGCTCCGGGCTCCGGGCTCCGGGCTCCGGGCTCCAGGCTCTTGGCCTGGGGAAATTTCCCAGCTCTGTCTCCACATTTCTGGCTTGGGGTCAGTTCAAGGCAAATGGCTCCATTTCCAGGCTCATTGCTATGCGTTTCAGCTCCCGGCACCAGCTCAAGGCTGAAGGCTGAAGCTAAAGGCTCCAGGCTCGGGGTAAGTTCCTTGCTTCCGGGCTCAAATCTCCAAGCTCAAGGATTCGGGTCAGTTCCATTGCTCTAGGTTCCAGGCTCAGTGCTCAACGCTGCAGGTTCAGGCTCTTTGCTCCAGGCTGCAGGCTAAAGGCTCTAGCTTAAGCCTTGTTTTTAAGGGATCAAGGCTTTGGGCTTGGAGTAGGGTTCGTACTCCGGGCTCCAAGTTTACGGCTCCATATTTCGGGCTCAGTTATCAGGATGTAGGCTCTATGCTCCAGGCTTGTGACTACTCTTCCAGGCTCCAGTCACGTGCTCTAGGCTCAAGGCTCCGGGCTCAAGTTCCAGCCTCGGGGTCGTTCCATGCTCCTGATCAAGGCTCAAAGCTCATGGCTCTGGGTCAGTTCAATGCTCTTGCTCCAGGCGCCATGCTCACGGCTGCATGGGTTTTGGCTCTTGGCTCAAGACTCAAGGCTCTTGGCTCAAGGCTCAAGGCTCAAGCTCAAGGCTCCAGGCTCCAGCTCCAGGCTTCAGGCTCATGCTCCAGGCCTCAGGGCTCCATGCTCCAGGCTCCAGGCTCCAGGGCTCGGGGTCAGTTCCAGGCTCAAGGCTCCAGGTTCTTCTCTCCCGCTTCGCTCTCCCAGGCTTCGGGCTGTGGGCTCATGGCTACAGGCTCATGGCTCCAGGTTATAGGCTCCAGGGTCGGGGTAAGTTCCAGGCTCCGGGCTCCATGCTTAAGGCTCTGGGCTAAAGGCTCCGGGCGCAGGATCAGTTCCAGGCTCTGTGACTTCCCCTCGAGGCTCAAGGCTCCGGGCTCCAGGCTCCAGGCTCAAGGCTCAGGCTCAAGGCTAAAGGTTCAAGGCTCAGGGCTCCAAGCTTCATGTTCAAGGCTCAAGGGATTAGACTCCAGGCTTCAGGCTCCAGTCTCCAGATCGTCATCAGTTCGAGGCTCCGGGCTCTAGCTCTAGGGTCCGGGTTAAGTGTCCAGTTCCAAGTTCTGGGCTCCAGGTTCCAGGTTCCAGGGTCCAGGTTCAAGTTTCCAGGCTCCAGGCTCATCGATCCAGTATACGGGCGGATTTAGGTAAGTTCCATGCTCACGTCTCCAGGCTCTAGTCTCCGGTTCAGTTCAAGGCTCCAGGCTCCAGACTCAAAGTTCCAGACTCCAGGCTCAAGGCTCCAGGCTCAAGTCTCCAGGCTAAAGGCTCCAGGCTACGGGCAGGGAGTCAGTTCCAAGTTCCGGTTTCCCGGCTTTCAGGCGAGAGGCTTCCTGCAAGGGGTAAGTTTCATGCTTGGGGTTTAACACCCAGGGCTCCAGGCTCATGGCACTGGGTTTTTTCCAGCCTCCGGGCTTTAGACTTTGGGCTCGGGGTCTTCATCCAGGCTCCAGGCTCCAGGCTCCAGGCTCCAAGCTCAAGGTTCCAGGCTCCAGGCTACGGGCATAGAGTCAATTCCAAGTTCCGGTCTCCCGGCTTTCAGGTGCAAGCTTCTGGCTCGGGGTAAGTTTCATGCTTGGGGTTCATCGCCCAGGGCTCCAGGCTCCAGGCATGGGGTTTTTTCCAGCCCCTGTGTTCCAGGCTTTGTGCTCGGGGTCTTCTTCCAGGGTCAAAGGCTCAGGCTGCAGGTTCAAGGCTCCCAGCTCCAGGCTCCAAGGAGCCATCTTGGAGCCGGAGAAGGCTATTGGCTCAAGATCAGTTCCATAATTCTTTCCTTCTCCAGACCAGGTTTCGGGTTCGGGGTGTATTCCATGCTCTGCCTACGGCTCCAGGCTCCATGCTCCAGGCTTCGGGCTCAAGGCTACAGGCTTCGGCTTGGGGTAGTTCTATGCTCGGGGGATCCACCGCCCCTGGCTCCAGGCTCTGAGAATGGGGTCAGTTCCGCCATCCGGGCTCCAGATACCAGGTTCAAGGTTTCACACTCGGGGTCAGTTCCAGGCTCCGGACCTCCAGGCTCCGGGGTTAGGGCTCCAGACTCCAGCTCAAGCCTCCAGTCTCAAGGCTCAAGGCTCCACTCTCAGGGTCCATGTTTCAAGCTCTGGGATCCAGGCGTTAGGCTCCATTCTTGGGGTCAGTTCCAGGCTCCACCTCCATGCTTCAGTCTCCGGGCTCAAGGCTCTGGGCCCAGTGGTCATTCCAGGCTCCAGGCTCCAGGCTCCAGGCTCCGGGCTCCTCGTTCAACGCTCCAGGCTCCGGCTCAAGGCTCTGGGCCTGGCGTCAGATCCAAGCTCCGGTCTCCAGGTTTAGGCTCCACATTTCTGGCTCGGGGTCAGTTCAAGGCTAATGGCTTCCATTTCCAGCTCGTTGCTACGCGTTCCAGGCTCCCAGCTCCAGGCTAAAAGCTCCAGGCTCAAGGCTCCAGGCTCTTGGCTCATGATCAGTTCCATACTTCGGTCTACAGGACACAGGTTTCGGGTTCAGGGAATCTTCATTCTCTTGCCTACTGGCTCCAGGCTACAGGCGTTGGCCTGCGGCCTGCGACCTGCGGGTTTAAGGCTGCGTACTTCATGCTCAGGCCTCCGGGCTGCATGCTCCAGGCCCAATACTGAAGGCTCTTGGCTCCAGGCTCCAGGCTCCGGGCTCCAGGCTCCAGCCTCCAGGCTCCAGGCTTGGGGTCGTTCCAGACTACCGGCTCCATGTTTCAGGGTCATGAGCTCAAGACTAAAGGGCTCCAGGATCCAGGATCCAGGATCCAGCTCCATTCTCAAGGCTCAGGGCTCTGGGCTCAAGGCTCCGACTCCAGGCTCCAGGCTCCGGGCTCCAGGTTCTGCGCTCAATTTTCCGGCCGATATCAAGAATCCGAGCAAGGGTTTAGCTCCAGGGCTCCGGCTCAGGGCTCAGCCTCCAGTCTCCAGGCTTCAGATTCTTTTTCTCCTGCTCAAGGCGCCGGGCTCCAGGCTTCTGGCTTTGGGGCAGTTCTAATCTCAAGGGACAGGCTTCAGGCTCCAGGCTCCAGGCTTTATGCTCTGGTCAGTTCCGGCTCCGAGCTCAAGTCTCTGGGCCCCAGGCTTCAGGTTCTTGGAACCAGGCTCCAGGTTCCAGACAGCTCGTTCAGGATTGGGGATCAGGATAAGTTTGAGGCTCTGGGCTCAAGGCTACTTGATCATTGGTCAGTATTTTTCCTCTCGGCTCACTTTGGCAGGCTCAGGTTCCATTCTCCATGCTCCGGGCTCCAGGCCAAGTCTCCAGGCTCCAGGCTCAAGGGCTCCAGGCTCCAGGTTCAAGCTCCAGCTCAAAGCTCCAGCTCTATGCTCGGGATCAGTTAAAGTCTCCGGCACAAGGACCCAGGCTTTTGGTTCAGGGTGTATGCCATGGCCAGCCTGTGGGCTCCAACTCCAGGCTCCGGGAATTTGGTCAGGTCAAAGTTCCGGTCTCCAGGGTTAAGGCTCCAGCTTCGGGCTCAGGCTAAGTTCCATGCTTGGGGTTCCACGCCCTGGGCTCCAGGCGTCCGGGATAGGGTTATCTTCCATGCTCCGGGCTCCAGAATCCAGGCTCCGGACTTGGAGTCAGTTCCAGGCTCCAGGCTCCAGGCTCCAGGCTCCAAGCTCAGGCTCCAGGCTCCAGCCGCTAGGCTCCAGGCTCCAGGCTCAAGGCTCACAGCTCCACGCTCACGGGCTCATGCTCCAAGCTCAGGGGTCCATGCTCGTAGGTGAGTTCAAGTCTCCTGGCTGAGGGTCCTGGCTTAAGGTGTCCGTGCTCGGGGATCAGTTCCAGTCTCCGGGCTCCGGGTTCCGGGCTCTGGGCTCCGGGCTCCGGGCTCCAGGCACAGGGTCATTTCCAGGCTCCTGGCTCAAGACTCCAGGCTCCAGGCTCTGGACTTGGGGTCAGTACAAGGCTTTGGGCTCACGGCTCCAGGCTCACGGCTCCATGCTCTGGACCCCAGGCTCCAAGCTCGAGGTTCTTTGTTCGGGGTCAGTTCCAGGCTCCGCGCTCCACGCTCCATGTTCAGGGCTCCGGGCTCAGGGTCATTTCTTGGCTCCGGGCTCCAAGGTCCGGACTGAAGGTCAGTTCCAGGCTCTATGCTCCAGGCTCCAAGCTCACGGCTCCATGCTACGGGATCCAGGCTTGGGGTAAGTTCCAGGGTTCGGGCTCCAGGCTCAGGTATCAAGGCTTTATGTTCATGGTCAGTTCAAGACCATGAACTGAGGTTCTTTTCTCCAGGCTAGGGGTCACTTCGAGTATCTTGGTTCCGGGCTCCAGTTTTAAAGGTCTTGGCTCTAGATTCCGCGCACAAGGCTCCTGCTCCGGGCTCCAGGCTACAGTCTCAAGGCTTCAGGCTCAAGGCTCCAGGCTCCAGGGTCTTGGTCAGTTGCAGACTCCGTTATCCAGGCTACCGGCTCAAGACTCTTGGCCCGAGATCAGTTCCAGGCTCCGGGCTAAAGGATCCAGGCTCCGCGATCCAGGCTTTTGGTTCCAGACTCCAGGCTCAAGGCTCCAGGCTCCAGGCTCCAGGCTCCAGGCTCAAGTCTCCAGGCTAAAGGCTCCAGGCTACGGGCATTGAGTCAGTTCCAAGATCCGGTCTCCAGGCGCCAGGCTTCTGGCTTGAGCTAAGTTTCACGCTTGGGGTTCCACACCCAGGGCTCCAGGCAACAGACACAGGGTTTTTTTTCGAGGCTCTGGGCTCAAGGCATTGGGCTCGGGGTCTTCATCCAGGCTCAAGGCTCTTGGTTCAAGGCCAGCTCCAGGCTCAAAGCTCCAGGCTCTGGGCTCAAGATCAGTTCCATACTCCGGTCTCCAGGACTCAGGTTTCGGGTTCAGGGTGTATTCCATGCTCTGGCCTTCGGGCTCCAGGCTCCAGGCTCCAGGCTCCAGGCTCCAGGCTTCTGGCTCGGATTAAGTTCCATGCTTGGGGATCCATGCCCCTGGCTCCAGGCTCTAAGAACGGGGTACTTTCCACACTCCGGGCTCCAGAAACCAGGTTCAAGGCTCAACTCTCGGGGTGAGTTCCAGGCTCCAGACTCCAGGCTCCTGGGTCAGGGCTCCAGACTCCAGGCTCCAAGCTCCAGGCTCAAGGCTCCAGGCTCCAGGCTTAGGGCTCCAGGCTCAAGGTTCAAGGCTCAAGGCTCCAGGCTCCGCTCTCCAGGCTCCATGTTACAAGCTCTGGGATCCAGGCTAAAGGATCCAGGCTCAGGGTCACTTCCAGGCTCAAGGCTCCAGGTTCTTCTCTCCAGGCTTCGCTCTCCAGGCTCCGGGCTGTGGGCTCATGGCTCACGGCTAAAGGCTCAAGGCTCCAGGCTTTAGGCTCCAGGGTCGGCGTCAGTTCCAGGCTCCGGGCTCCATGCTTCAGGCTCTGGGCTCAAGGCTCCGGGCTCAGTGTCAGTTCCAGGCTCCGTGCTTCCCCCTCAAGGCTCCAGGCTCCGGGCTCCGGGCTCCGGGCTCCGGGCTCCGGGCTCTTTTCATGGGGTCAGTTCACAGATCTGGTCTCCAGGTTTAGGCTCCATTTCTCGGGCTCTAGGTCAGATCCAGGCTACAGGCTACATAGTCCAGGTTCGTTGCTACGCGTTCCAAGCTCAAGGCTCCTAGCACCAGGTTCCAGGCTGAAGGCTCTAAGCTCAAGGATCCAGGTTAAGGTTAAGTTCCATGCTCCAGGGTAAAGTCTCAAAGATCAAGGATCGGGGTCAATTCCAGGCTGAAGTCACCGGGCTCTTGGCTGCGGGCTCCAGGCTCAAGGCGCCATGCTTCAAGCTCTTGGCTCCAGGCTCCAGGCTCGGGGTCGGTTTCATGCTCCGGGCTCCATGCTCCGGGGTCAGGGCTCCAGACTCCAGACTTCAGACTCCAGGCTGAAGGCTCCATGCTTAGAGCTCTTGGATCCAGGCTAAAGGCTCCATGGTTGGGGTCAGTTTCAGGCTCCAGGCTCCATGCTTCAGGTTCCGGGCTCAAGGCTCCGGGCTCAGCGTCAGTTTCAGTTTCCGGGCTCCCCGCTCAAGGCTTTGGGCTCCAGGCTCTTTGCATTTGGTCAGTTCCAAGTTCCGGTCTCCAGGTTTTAGGCTCCACATTTCGGGCTCGGGGTCAGTTCAAGGCTGATGGCTCCATAGTCCAGGCTCGTTGCAATGCTTTTCCAGGCTCCAGGCTCCCTTCACCGTGCTCAAGGCTTAAGGCTAAAAGCTCATGGCTCAAGGCTCTGGGTAAGTTCTGTCTCCGGGCTCAAGGCTCATAGCTCAAGACTTGGGGTCAGTTCCACGCTATAGGCTCCAGGCTCCATGCTCAAGGCTTCATGGTTCAGGCTCTTGGCTCCAGGCTCCAGGCACAAGGCTCCAGGCTCAAGGCTCCAGGCTCCAGGCTCCTTTCCCAAGGGATCAAGGGTTTGGATTTGGAGTATGTTCGTAGCTCCGGGCTCCAGGTTTTAGACTCCATAATACGGGCTCAGTTCTAGGCTACAGGCTCTATTTTCCAGGCTCATGACTACGTGTTCCAGGCTCCATGCACCTTGCTCCAGGCTCATGGTTCAGGGCTCGGGGTCAGTTCCATGCTCCGGGCTCAAGAGTCCAGCCTCAAGGCTCAGAGTCAGTTCATGGCTCCAGTCACCAGGCTCTAGACTCCATGCTCAAGGCTCCATGCTTAAAGCTCTTGGCTCCAGGCTATACACTCAAGGACGAGTGTCAGTTCCAGGCCTCGGGCTCCACACTTCAGGCTCCGGGCTCAAGACTCCGGGCTCAAGGCTCTTGGCATGGGGTCATTTCCAAGTTCCGGTCTCCAGGTTTTTGGCTCCACTTTTCGGGCTTGGGGTCAGTTCCAGGCTACAGGCTCAAAAGTCCAGGTTCGTTTCTATGCGTTCCAGGTTCAAGGCTCCCAGTACAAGGCTCAAAGCTTAAGGCTCAGAGCTCAAGGCTCCAGGCTCGGGGTGAGTTCCATGCTCCGGGCTTAAGGCTCCAAGCTCAAGGCTCTGGGTCAGTTCCAGGCTCAAGTCACAGGGCTCCGGGCTCCGGGCTCCGGGCTCCGGGCTTCAGGCTCCGCGCTCAAGAATCCTGGCTTTTTGTCTTTTCCATGCTATGAGCTCCAGGCTAAAGGCTCCAGACTCCAGGATTGGGGTCAGTTCAAGGCTCCGGGCTGAAGGCTTCAGGCTCCAGGCTCCAGGCTCCAGGCTCCAGGCTCCAGGCTCCAGGCTCCAGGGTCGGAGTCATTTCCATGCTCCGGGCTCCGGGCTCTGGGCTCCAGGCTCCGGGCTCCGGGCTCCGGGCTCCGGATTCCAGGCTCCGGGCTCCGGGCTCCGGACTCTGGGCTCCAGGCTCCGGGCTACAGGCTCCGCGCTCAAGAATCCTGGCTTTTTGTCTTTTCCAGGCTACTAGCTCCAGGCTAAAGGTTCCAGACTCCAGGACTGGGGTAAGTTCAAGGCTCCGGGCTGAAGGCTCAAGGCTCCAGGCTCCTGGCTCCAGGCTCCAAGTTCCAAGCTCAAAGCTCCCGGCTCAAGGCTCCACAATCAAGGCTCTGGGCTAAGGGTAAGCTCCAGGCTCCGGGCTTCAGAATCCAGGCTCCAGGCTCGAATCTCCAGGCTCCAGGCTCCAGGCTCCAGGCTCCAGGCTCCAGGCTCCAGGCTCCAGGCTCCAGGCTCGGGGTCAGTTCATGGCTCAAGGCTCCAGGCTCTTCTCTCCAGGCTTCGCTCTTCAGGCTCCGGGCTGCGGGCTCCAGGCTCAAGGCTCATGGCTCATGGCTCCAGGCTAAAAGGTGCAAGGCTCCAGGGTCGTTGTTAGTTGAAGGCTCCGTTCTCCAGGCTACTGGCTCCAGACTCCAGGCTCGGAATATGTTTCAGGCTCTTGGCTAAAGGATCCAGGCTCTGCACTCCTGGTTTTGGGTCACTTCAATGTTCCTGGCTCCAGGCTCAAGCTTCTAGGCTCGGTGTCAGTTTCAGGCACCGTACTCCAGGCTCCAGGCTAGAAGCTCAAGGCTCAAGCCTCCAGGCTCCGTGCCCCAAACACCAGGTCATGACTCCAGGTTCCTTGCTGAGGAAAATTTCTAGGCTGTGGGCTCTTTGCTCCAGGCTCAGTGTCATTTCTAGGCTTTGGGCTCCATGTTCCGTGCACCAGGCTCCAAGCTCCAGGCTCTGACCTCCAGGCTCCAGGCTCCATGCTCTGGGCTTGGGGTCAGTTAAGGGCTCCAGGCTCAAGGCTCCAGGTACCATTTTCAAGGCTCCGGGCTCCAGGCTCCAGGCTCCAGGCTCCAGGCTCCAGGCTCTAGGCTCAAGGCTCAAGGTTCTGCGCTCCATTTTCTGATTTCAAGAATCTCAGCAAGGGTTAAGTTCCATGCTCCGGGCTCAGGGCTAAAGCGTCCAGTCTCCATGCTTCAGATTCCAGGCTCCCTGCTAAAGGCTCATGGCTCCGCGCTCAAGGCTCCGGGCTCCAGGCTTTTGGCTTCAGGTCTTCTTCCAGGGTCTAGGCTCAAGGCTGAAGGTTCAAGGCTCCAAGCTCTAGGCTCAAAGCTCCAGGCTCAAAGCTCAAGGCTCTGAGCTAAAGATCAGTTCCATACTTCGGTCTCCAGGACCCAGGTTTCGGGGTGTATTCCATGGTCTGGCCTTCGGGCTCCAGGCTCCAGGCTTCGGGGTAAATTCCATGCTCGGGGATCCACGCCCCTGGCTCCAGGCTCTGAGAACGGGGTCATTTCCACACTCCGGGCTCCAGAAACCAGGTTCAAGGCTCCACACTCGGGGTCAGTTCCAGTCTCGGGACTCCAGGCTCCGGGGTGAAGGCTCTAGACTCCAGACTCAAGGCTCCAGGCTCAAGGCTCAAGGCTCCAGGCTCCATGTTTCAAGCTCTGGGATGCAGGCTTAAGGCTCCATGCTTGGGGTCAGTTCCAGGCTCCATGCTATAGGCTCAGGGCTCACGGCTCCGGGCTTATTGTCAGTTCCAGGCTCTGGGCTCCCTGCTCAAAGCTCCAGGCTCCGGGCTCCAAGCTCTGGGCCTGGGGTCAGTTCCAAGCTCTGGTCTCCAGGTTTTATGCTCCACATTTCGGGCTCGGGGTCAGTTCAAGGCAAATGGCTCCATTTTCCAGGCTCGTTGCTAGGCGTTCCAGGCTTCAGGCTCCCGGCACCAGGCTCAAGGCTGAAGGCTAAAAGCTCAAGGCTCCAGGCTCAGGGTAAGTTCCTTGCTCCGGGCTAAAAGCTCCAAGCCCAAGGCTTGGTGTCAGTTGCAAGCTCTTGGCTCCAGGCTCCACGCTCAAGGCTGCATGGTTCAGGCTCTTGGCTCCAGGCTCCAGGCTCCAGTTTCCAGGCTCCAGGCTCCAGGCTCTAGGCTCAGGGTCAGTACCAGGCTCAAGGCTCCAGGTTCTACTCTCCAGGCTTCGCTCTCCAGGGTCCGTGCGTCCCCCCTCGAGGTTCCAGGCTCCGGGCTCCAGGCTCCAGGGCTCCAGGCTCAAGGCTCAAGGCTCCACGCTCAAGGCTCCAGGCCCCAGGGACTTGGTCAGTTGCAGACTCCGTTATCCAGGCTACCGGCTCAAGACTCTAGGCTCGGGATCAGTTCCAGGCTCCTGGCTAAAGGATCAAGGTTCCGCACTCCAGGCTCCATGTTCCAGGCACAGGGCTCCGGGCTTGGTGTCAGTTCCATGCTCCGGGCACCAAGCTCCAGCCTCTAGACTCGGGGTCAGTTTCAGGCACTGCGCATTGGGCTCCAGGCTCAAGGGTCCATGACCCAAACTCAAGGTCAAGGCTCCAGGTTCCTTGCTGAGGGTCATTTCCAGGCTCCAGTCTCCTTCCTAAGGGATCAAGGGTTTGGATTTGGAGTATGTTCATAGCTCCGGGCTTCAGGTTTTAGGCTCCATATTTTTGGCTCAGTTCCAGGCTAAAGGCTCTACGCTTCAGGCTTGTGACTACACGTTCCAGGGTCCAGGCACCTTGCTCCAGGCTCAAGGCTCCGGGCTCGGGATCAGTTCCATGCTCCAGGCTCAAGACTCCAGGCTCAAGGCTCTGAGGCAGTTCATGGCTCCAGTCACCAGGCTCTAGACTCCATCCTAAAGGCTCCATGGTTTAAGCTCCAGGCTCCAGTCTCAAGGCTCCAGGCTCCAGGGTTGGGGTCATTTCCATACTCCGGGCTCCAATCTCTATGCTCAAAGCTCTTGGTTGGGGGTCAGGTCCAAGCTCTCTGCACCGGGTTTCATGCCCCAGATTCAAGACTCCATGCTCCATGCTCTGGGCTCTAGGCTCCATGCTCAAAGCTCCGGGCTCCATGATCCATGCTCTAAGCTCCGGGCTCCTTTCTCCGGTCACCAGGCTTAAGGCTTCAGGCTTCAGCCTTCAGGCTTCAGGCTTATGGCTCCGGGCTCAGGGTTAATTCGAGGCTCCGGGCTCCAGGTTTCAGTTTCAGGGTCAGTTTCAGGCTTCGTACTCCATGCTCCGTGCTCAAGGCTCTGGGTCCGTTCCAGGCTCTGGGTTCCAGCCTCCTACGTCTAGGCTCCGCATTCAATGTTCCGGGCTCCAGGCTCAAGGCACGGGGTCATTTCCAGGCTCCGGTCTCCAAGTTCCCGGACGTGTGGTCAGTTCCAAGCTCCGGGCTCCAGGCTCAGTGCTCCAGGCTCCAAGCTTCAAGTTCCAGGCTTAAGCTTCATGCTCCAAGTTCCAGGCTCGGCGCTCAAGGCTCCGTACTCTTGGCTCTTGGCTCCAGGCTCCGGGCATGGGGTAGGTTCAAAGTTCTGGGATCCAGGCTTCAGGCTCCAGGCTTCGGGTTTGGGGTAAGTTGCAGGCTCCGGGTTTCCATTCCTTGGGCTCAAGACTCCGGGCACGGGGTTATTTCCAGTCTCCGGGCTCAAGACTTTGGGCCTTGGGTCTTCTTCCAAGCTCCAGGCTCCAGGCTCCATGCTCCCGTTTCAAATCTTCCGGCTCAAAGCTCATGGCTCCGGGTTTGGAATCAGTTCCAGACTCCGGGTTCCAGGCCCCAGGTTCCGAAGTCGGGGTCAGTTCCAATTTCGAAGCTCCGGGCTCAAGGCTCCACAATCAAGGATCAAGGCTCTGGGCAAAGGGTAAGCTCCAGGCAACGGGCTCCAGGCTACATTCTCGGGTTAGGTTCCAGTCTCGAGGTTCCTTGCTCTCGGCTCCGGGCTCCAGGCGTTTGGCTTGGTGTCTTCTTCCAGGCTCTAGGCTCCAGGCTCGTGACTCAGGCTCCAGGCTCAAGGCTCAAGGCTCCAGGCTCCAGGCTCCAAGCTCCAGGCTCGTGATCAGTTCTAGGCTCCAGGCTCTAGGCTCCAGGCTCCAGGCTCCAGGTTCCAGCTTCCAGACTCCAAGCCCATCAATCCAGTATCCGGGCTCCGGATTTAAGGTCAGTTCCATGCTCCAGTCTCCAGGCTCCAGTCTCCAGTTCAGTTCAAGGCTCCAGGCTCCAGGCTCCAAGTTCCAGACTCCAGGCTCCAGGCTCAAGTCTCCAGGCTCAAGGCTCAAAGCTACGGGCATGGAGCCAGTTCCAAGATCCGGTCTCCAGGCGCCAGGCTTCTGGCTAGGGGTAAATTTCAAGCTTGGGGTTCCCACACCCAGGGCTCCAGGCTCCAGGCACGGGGTTTTTTCCAGGCTCTGGGCTCCAGGCTTTTGGCTCGGGGTCTTCATCCAGGCTCAAGGCTCCAGGTTAAAGGCTCCCAGCTCAAGGCTCAAAGCTCCAGGCTCAAAGCTCCAGGCTCTGGGCTCAAGATCAGTTCCATACTCCGGTCTCCAGGACCCAGGTTTATGGTTCGGGGTGTATTCCATGCTCTGGCCATCGGACTCCAGGCTCCAGGCTTCTGGCTCGGGGTAAGTTCCATGCTTGGGGATCCACGCCCCTGGCACCAGGCTCTGAGAACGGGGTCATCTTCACACACCGGGCTCCAGAAACCAGGTTCAAGGCTCCACACTAGGGGTGAGTTCCAGGCTCCGGACTCCAGGCTCCTGGGTCAGGGCTCATGACTCATGACTCCTGACTCCATGCTTCAGGCTCCAGGCTTAAAGCACCAGGCTCCAGACTCCAGGCTCCACTCTCCAGGCTCCAGGCTCAAGGCTCCAGGCTCAAGGCTCCAGGCTCCAGGGTCTTGGTCAGTTGCAGACTCCGTTATCCAGGCTACCAGTTCAAGACTCTAGGCTTACGATCAGTTCCAGACTCCTGGCTAAAGGATCCAGGTTCCGCACTCCAGGCTCCTGGTTCCAGGCAAAGGGCTCCGGGCTTGGTGTCCATTCCATGCTCTGGGCACCAAGCTCCAGCCTCAAGACTTGGGGTCGTTTCAGGCACTGTGCATCGGGCTCCATGCTCCAGGCTCCATGACCCAAACTCAGTCAGTTCATGGCTCCAGTCACCAGGCCTCTTGATTCCATGCTCAAGACTCCATGCTTCAAGCTCTCTGCTCCAGGTTATAGGCTCAAGGACCAGTGTCAGTTCCAGGCCTCGGGCTCCATACTTCAGGCTCTGGGCTCAAGGCTCCGGGCTCCAGGGCTCCGGGCTCCGGGCTCCCGGGCTCCGGCTCCGGGCTCCGGGCTCCAGGCTCGGTTTAAGTTCCAGGCTTTTTTCTCCCCCCCTCACGGCTCTAGGGTCTGGGCTCCAGGCTCTTGGAATGGGGTCAGTTCATAGTTCCGGTAACCAGGTATTTGGCTCCACTTCTCGGGCTTCGGGTCAGTTCCAGGCTACAGGCTCAAGAGTCCAGGTTCGTTTCTATGTGTTCCAGACTCAAGGCTCCCAGTACAAGGCTCAAAGCTTAAGGCTCAGAGCTCAAGACTCCAGGCTCGGGGTGAGTTCCATGCTCCGGGCTTAAGGCTCCAAGCTCAAGGCTTGGGGTCAGTTCTAGGCTCAAGTCACCAAGCTCTAGGCTCTGGGTTCCGGGCTCCAGGCTCCAGGCGCCATGCTTCAAGCTCTTGGCTCCAGGCTCCAGGCACGGGTTCAGTTCCAGGCTCCGGCTCCATGCTCCGGGGTCAGGGCTCCAGACTCCAATCTCCAGGCTCCAGGCTCCAGGCTCCAGGCTCCAGGCTCCAGGCTCTCGCTCAAGGCTCCAGGCTCAAGGCTCCAGGCTCCAGGCTCAAGGCTCAAGGCTCAAGGCTCCAGGCTCCAGGCTCAAGGCTCCTGTCTCAGGGCTCAGGGCTCAGGGCTCAGGGCTCAGGGCTCCAGGCTCCAGGCTAAACACTCCAGGCTTCGGGCTGCGGGCTCCAGGTTCAAGACTAAATGCTCCGGGCTCCAGGCTCATGCTCAGGGTCAGTTCCAGGGTCCGAGCTTGATTTTTCAGTGTCATGGCTCAACACTCCGGGCTCCAGGCTCCAAGCTCCAATCTCAAGGCTCCAGGCTTTAGGCTCCAGGCTGCAGGCTTCAGGCTCCGTGCTTCGGCATGCGGGCTACGGGCTACGGGCTGCGGGATGCGTGCTGCATGCTTCAGGCTCCAGGCTCAAGACTAAAGGCTCCGGGCTCCAGGCTCCAGGCTCCAGGCATTGGGGTCAGTTCCAAGTTCAAGTCTCCCGGCTTTAGGCGCTAGACTTCTTGCTCCGGGTAAGTTCTATGCTCCGGGCTCAAGGCTCCAAGCTCAAGGCTCTGGGGTCAGTTCAAGGCTCAAGTAACCGGGCTCAAGGCTCCAAGCTCCATGCTCCAGGCACGGGGTCAATTCCAGTCTACGGGCTCCAGGGTCTGCTTAAGGTTCTTGCTTAGCGTCAGTTCTAGGCTCCAAGCACGGGCTCTAGGCTCCACGCTCCTTCCTCCTTGCTCCAGGCTCCCAGGCTTCAGGCCTTCAGGCCACGGGGTCAGTTCCAGGCTTTTTTCTCGTGGCGAGATCCTAGCTCCGGGCTCTTTGAGCCGGCACGGGGAAGTTTGAGGATCTGGGCTCCGAGCTCCAGTCCTTAAAGCGTGGCTAAAAGTTCGCTCTCCAGGCTCCGCCCTCAGACTTAAGGCTCAAGGTTATTTGTAAGTGGCAGGCTCCCTTCTCCGGGCTCCGGGCTCCGTGCTCCGGGCTCTTGGCAACGGCCTCCTGGCTCCATGTTTGGGTCATTTCCAGGCTTACGGGCTCCAGGATCCGGTCTCGTATTTAGTTCCAAGCTCAAGGTTCGGGGCTTCTAGCGACCGGCGAAAGGCAAAAGGAAAACCACAATGCCCAGACCTCTCGGTTTCCCTTATTTTCTGAGTAGAAGAGGCAAAAAGGTTATTTTTCATTTTTTCAGACGAGGAGAAGCTTTTCTTTTTTCCACTTTTAAAAAAGAATCTTTTTGTATCAGGGAAAACTTTATGAACTGATTAAGACTCGAAGAAAAATGGCCATAAAACACTAATTTCTGACTTGGTTTTTTGCGTTTTCCTACTTTTCTGAGTAGAAGTGGAAAAAATGTCATTTTTGAGCGTTTCAGACGATAAGAAGGTGTTTTTAGTCACTTGTGAGAAAAGGATGGTTTTTTCTCAAGCAGAACTTTATGATCTGATAAGACTTTGACAAAAATGCCATAAAACCACTTATTTCTGATATGTTTTTTGTGTTTTCATACTTTTCTGACCTTATAGGTAAAAATATCATTTTTGAGTGTTTTACACGATTAAGAAGCTGTTTTGGTCACTTTGAGAGAGGACAAGGATGTTTTTTTTTTGTCAAGCAGAAGTTCATGATTTGAGAATACCTTTACAAAAAAGCCATTAAAAACTTATTTCTGATTTGTTTTTGGTGGTTTTCATGCTTTACTGTGTAGAAGAGGCAAACAATGTCATTTTTGAGCGTTTCAGACGATAAGGAGCTGTTGTTTGTCACTTTGAGACAAGGATGTTTTTTTCTGAAGCAAACGTTAGGAACAGATAAGGCTTTACAAAAATGCCATAAAACAATTATTTCTGACTTGTTTTTAGTGTTTTCATACTTTTCTGAGTAGAAAAGCAAAAATGTCATTTTTGAGCGTTTCAGACGAAAAGAAGCTGTTTTGGTCACTTTGAGAAAAGGATGTTTTTTTCTTAAGCAAAACGTGAGGAACTGATAAGACTTTGACAAAAATACGATAAAACACTTATTTCTGACTTGTTTTTAGTGTTTCATACTTTTCTGAGTAGAAGAGGCAAAAATGTCATTTTTGAGCGTTTCAGACGAAAAGAAGCTGTTTTGGTCACTTTGAGACAAGGATGTTTTTTTCTCAAGCAAAAACGTTAGGAACTGATAAGGCTTTACAAAAATGCCATAAAACAAGTATTTTGACTTGTTTTTAGTGTTTTCATACTTTCTGAGTAGAAGAGGCAAAAATGTCCATTTTTGAGCGTTTTCAAACGAAAAGAAGCTGTTTTGGTCACTTTGAGACAAAGATGTTTATTTTCAAGCAGAACTTCATGATTTGAGAATATTTTTACAAAAAGCCATAAAAACACTTATTTCTCACTTGTATTTTTTGTTTTCATTCTTTTCTGAGAAGAAGAGGAAAAATGTCATTTTCGAGCGTTTCACGCATAAGAATTTTTTTTGTTTTTTTCCACTTTGAGACCAAGGACGTTTTTTTCAAGACCTGAGAAGAGTTGGACAAAATAGCCATAAACACTTCTTTTGACTTTTTTTTTTTTTTTTTTTCGTTTGTGTGTGTGTTTTATGCTTTATTGACTATATTGGTTAAAAATGTCATTTTTCCAGCGTTTCATGGAAGCAGAAGCTGATTTGGTCACTTTTGAGACAAGGTGTTTTTCTCAAGCATAAAGTAAAGCTTCACACTTTGTTCTGGCATTTCTCAAACCGCCCCGTGGAGATGGAAATCTTCCTCACATTAAAGCCACACTCTAGCGGAAGAACTCTGTCCATGGTCCCTGATTCTTTGTCTTTCTTTCTCTCTTGCTCTCTCTCCCTCTTTCCTCCAACCACCTTCAACCTGCACACTGGCGGGGATGGATAAGGAAGAGCACTGGGAAATGTGCCACTGACCCTCTTCAGGTTTAGACCGGGACGGCTGCTGTGAACGGTGTGGACTCTTTCTTTTTTCCAGCCCGTGTGGACTTGTTATTTTTCCAGAGACAGAAAACCGGTTTGCCTAACCCGTTTTTTAAGCTCCAGTTCTTTTCTCGTCTGGAGCTGGATAACGATTAAAACATGAACCGTATGTTGAACTTTTTTATTTTTGTGTTCCAGAGAAAACCCCTGTAAGCCTAACACCTTTTTTTTTATTTTTAACCTCCGGGGCTTCTCCTCAACTTTAGCCCGAAACCTAACCTTGTTCTAGGTCTGAATCTTTTCCCCCTCTCTCCCCCTCTCTTCTCTCCGGCCCCCTGAAAGCTGCTCACTGAGTTGCACCTTGAAGCTGCACATTGGCATGCCCTGAGGAGGAGGAACGCCGGGAAACGTCGCGCTGACCCGTGTCAGGATTAGGCCGGGACGGCCGGCGGACCGTGTGGACTCTGTCTTTTTTCCAGGCCTGTGTGGGACTTTGCTATTTTTCCAGATCTGTGTGGGACTTTGTTTTTTTTTTTTTTCCCAGACAGAACCCCTGTAAGCCTTACCACTTTTTGACCTCTGGTGCTTCTCTCACGTGGAGCTTGATAACGGTAAAACTCAAACCGTCTGTGGCCATTTTTCAGATCTCTGCTCCTCCTTTCCCTGGTCTACTCTTTTTTTCTTTCTTTCTCCCACTCTTTCCTCCGCCACCTAAAGCTGTACACTGAGTTAAGGCATTTTTCAAACCGTCCGTGGAGACGGAATGCTACCCCACATTGCAGCCACACAGTGGGGGCTTAACTCTGGCCCTCCTTTCCTGTCTTCGGTGTGACTCGGGCTTCTACAAACTGATTGCACTTGCTGTATTATTGTATTTTCAATGTATTGTAATGGTATTTTATTGTTTTTTTAATGGTATTTGAATTGTATTTTCTTTTTACTTTTTATTTCTGCTTTGCACTGTAAAGAAGTTTTTTGACTGGTCTGTGAAACGTACTCTTTCAATAAAATTATTGACTATTTTTCCCACTCTCTGTCTTACCGGGGGCCCTCTCTCTCCCCCTTTCTTCATCAGCCACCTTAAAGCTTCACACTTGGACTCTGAAAATCAAATCCTCTGGCCCGGTTAAGGCTCTAGGGCTGAGGACTAGGAGGCCAGGGGTTTTGGGGCTCCGGGCTCGGGCTCCGTTTCCAGGGTTTAGGGTTAGGGCTGAGGCCAGGAGCCAGGTTTGGGGCTCCGGGCTTTGGCTAAGTTCCAGGGGGGGGGGGGGGGGGGGGGGTTGGTTGGGGGGGGTTCAGGTTAGGGCTTGAGGTGAGGGTGAGGGTAGGGCTCTAGCTTTGGCTTCGTTCCTTGGTTTAGGGTCTAGGGCTGAGGCCAGGGCAAGGGTTGGGGCTCCGGGCTCGAGCTAAGTTCCAGGGTTCGGGTTAGGGCTGTGGCCTGGGTGAGGGTAAGGGTCCGAGCTCCGGCTCAATTTCAGGCTCCAGGCTCTAGGCTCCGGGCTCCGGGATCCGGCTCCGGGCTCCGGGCTACAGGCTCCGCGCTCAAGAATCCTGGCTTTTTGTCTTTTCCAGGCTACGAGCTCCAGGCTAAAGGCTCCAGACTCCAGGATTGGGGTCAGTTCAAGGCTCTGGACTTAAGACTCCAGACTCAGGCTCCAGGCTCCAGGCTCCAGGTTCCAATTCGAAGCTCCCGGCTCAAGGCTCCACAATCCAGGCTCTGGGCTAAGGGTAAGCTCCAGGCCAGGCTCAGAATCCAGGCTCACGGCTCCAGGCTCAAGGCTCCAGGCTCCAAGCTCCAGGCTCAAGGCTCCAGGCTCAGGCTCCAGGCTCCAGGCTCCAGGCTCGGGTTCAGTTCCAGTCTCAAGTTCCTGGCTCCAGGCTCCGGGCTCCAGGCTTTGTGCTATATGTCTTCTTCCAGCTCTTGGCTCAATGCTCAAGACTCCAGGGTCCAGCTCCAGGCTCGTGATAAGTTCGAGGCTCGGGCTCTTGGCTCTTTGGTCCGGGTTCGGCGTCAGTTCCAGGGTCCGGGCTATAGGTTCCAGGTTCCAGGCTCCAGCCTCATCGATCCAGTATACGGGCTGCGGATTCAGGGTCTGTTCCATTTCCAGTCTCCGGGCTCAAGTCTCCTGTTCAGTTCAAGGCTCCAGGCTCCAAGTTCCAGACTCCAGGTTTCAAGTCTCCAGGCTCATTGCTCCAGGCTACGGGCATCGAGACAGTTCCAAGTTCCGGTCTCCAGGGCCAGGCTTCTTGCTCGGGGTAAGTTTCATGTTTGGGGTTCAACCCAGGGCTCTAGGCACCAGGCATGGGGTTTTTTCCAGGCTCCAGCTTTGGGCTCGGGGTCTTCTTCCAGGGTCAAGGCTAAGGTTCAAGGCTCCAGCTCCAGGCTCAGACTCCAGGCTAAAAGCTCAAAGCTCAAGGCTCTTGGCTCAAGATCAGTTCCCTACTCCGGTCTCAAGGACGCAGGTTTCTGGTTCGGGGTGTATTCCATGCTCTGGCCTTCGGGCTCAAGGCTCCATGCTTGGGCTCGGGGTAAGTTCCATGCTCGGGGATCCACGCCCCTTTCTCCAAGCTCTGAGAACGGGTCATTTCCACACTCCGGGCTCCAGAAACCAGTTTCAAGGCTCCACACTCAGGGTGAGTTCCAGGCTCCGGATCCAGGCTCCGGGGTGAGGGCTCCAGACTAGACACTCCAGGCTCTTAGCTCCAGGCTCCAGGCTCAAGGCTCAGGCTCCGCTCTCCAGGCTCCATGTTTCTAGCTCTGGGATGCAGGCTTAAGGCCATGTTTGGGGTTAGTTCCAGGCTCCATGCTTAAGGCTCCAGGCTCGAGGCTCCGGGTTCAGTGTCATTCCAGGCTCCGGCTCCCCGCTCAAAGCTCCAGGCTCCGGGCTCGGTGCGGGCTCCGGGCGGGCTCCGGGTTCCAGGTTCCGGGTCGGGCTCGGGCTCCGGGCTCGGGCTCCGGGCTCCAGGCTCTTGGCCTGGGGAAATTCCAAGCTCTGGTCTCCACATTTCTGGCTTGGGGTCAGTTCAAGGCAAATGGCTCCATTTTCCAGGCTCATTGCTATGCTTTCAGGCTCCCGGCACCAGGTCAAGGCTGAAGGCTGAAGGCTAAAGGCTCCAGGCTCGGGGTAAGTTCCTTGCTCCGGGCTCAAATCTCCAAGCTCAAGGATTGGGTCAGTTCCATGCTCTAGGTTCCAGGCTCAGTGCTCAACGCTGCATGGTTCAGGCTCTTTGCTCCAGGCCAGGCTAAAGGCTCTAGGCTTAAGCCTTGTTTTTTAAGGGATCAAGGCTTTGGGCTTGGAGTAGGTTCGTAGCTCCGGGCTCCAAGTTTACGGCTCCATTTCGGGCTCAGTTCAGGATGTAGGCCTCTATGCTCCAGGCTTGTGACTACGCGTTCCAGGCTCCAGTCACCGTGCTCTAGGCTCAAGGCTCCGGGCTCAAGGTTCCAGCCTCGGGTCAGTTCCATGCTCCGGGCTCAAGGCTCAAAGCTCATGGCTCTGGGTCAGTTCAATGCTCTTGGCTCCAGGGCTCCATGCTCAAGGCTGCATGGTTTGGCTCTTGGCTCAAGACTCAAGGCTCTTGGCTCAGGCTCAAGGCTCAAGGCTCAAGGCTCCAGGCTCCAGGCTCCAGGCTCAGGCTCAATGCTCCAGGCTCAGGGCTCCAGGCTCCAGGCTCCAGGCTCCAGGCTCGGGGTCAGTTCCAGGCTCAAGGCTCCAGGTTCTTCTCTCCCGGCTTCGCTCTCCAGGCTTCGGGCTGTGGGCTCATGGCTACAGGCTCATGGCTCCAGGTTATAGGCTCCAGGGTCGGGGTAAGTTCCAGGCTCCGGGCTCCATGCTTAAGGCTCTGGGCTAAAGGCTCGGCGCAGGATCAGTTCCAGGCTCTGTGACTTCCCTCGAGGCTCAAGGCTCCGGGCTCAGGCTCCAGGCTCAAGGCTCCAGGCTCAAGGCTAAAGGTTCAAGGCTCAGGGCTCCAAGCTTCATGTTCAAGGCTCAAGGATAGACTCAGGCTCAGGCTCAGTCTCCAGGATCGTCATCAGTTCGAGGCTCCGGGCTATAGGCTCTAGGGTCGGGTTAAGTGTCAGTTCCAAGTTCTGGGCTCCAGGTTCCAGGTTCCAGGTTCCAGGTTCAAGTTTCCAGGCCAGGCTCATCGATCCAGTATAGGGCGGATTTAGGGTAAGTTCCATGCTCACGTCTCCAGGATCTAGTCTCCGGTTCAGTTCAAGGCTCCAGGCTCCAGACTCAAAGTTCCAGACTCCAGGCTCAAGGCTCAGGCTCAAGTCTCCAGGCTAAAGGCTCCAGGCTACGGGCAGGGAGTCAGTTCCAAGTTCCGGTTTCCCGGCTTTCAGGCGAGAGGCTTCCTGCAAGGGGTAAGTTTCATGCTTGGGTTTAACCCAGGGCTCCAGGCTCATGGCACTGGGTTTTTTCCAGCCTCCGGGCTTTAGCTTTGGGCTCGGGTCTTCATCCAGATCCAGGCTCCAGGCTCCAGGCTCCAAGCTCAAGGTTCCAGGCTCCAGGCTACGGGCATAGAGTCAATTCCAAGTTCCGGTCTCCCGGCTTTCAGGTGCAAGCTTCTGGCTCGGGTAAGTTTCATGCTTGGGGTTCATCGCCCAGGGCTCCAGGCTCCAGGCATGGGGTTTTTTCCAGCCCCTGTTCCAGGCTTTGTGCTCGGGGTCTTCTTCCAGGGTCAGGCTCAAGGCTGCAGGTTCAAGGCTCCCAGCTCCAGGCTCCAAGGAGCCATCTTGGAGCCTGGAGAAGGCTATTGGCTCAAGATCAGTTCCATAATTTTCTCCAGGAAACCAGGTTTCGGGTTCGGGGTGTACATGCTCTGGCCTACGGGCTCCAGGCTCCATGCTCCAGGCTTCGGGCTCAAGGCTACAGGCTTCGGGCTTGGGGTAAGTTCTATGCTCGGGGATCCACGCCCCTGGCTCCAGGCTCTGAGAATGGGGTCAGTTCCGCACTCCGGGCTCCAGATACCAGGTTCAAGGTTCCACACTCTGGGTCAGTTCCAGGCTCCGGACTCCAGGCTCCGGGGTTAGGGCTCCAGACTCCAGCCTCAAGCCTCCAGGCTCAAGGCTCAAGGCTCACTCTCAAGGGTCCATGTTTCAAGCTCTGGGATCCAGGCTTTAGGCTCCATTCTTGGGTCAGTTCCAGGCTCCACGCTCCATGCTTCAGTCTCCGGGCTCAAGGCTCTGGGCCCAGTGTCAGTTCAGGCTCCAGGCTCCAGGCTCCGGGCTCCTCGTTCAACGCTCCAGGCTCCGGGCTCAAGGCTCTGGGCCTGGCGTCAGATCCAAGCTCCGGTCTCCAGGTTTTAGGCTCCACATTTCTGGCTCGGGGTCGTTCAAGGCTAATGGCTCCATTTTCCAGGCTCGTTGCTACGCGTTCCAGGCTCCCAGCTCCAGGCTAAAAGCTCCAGGCTCAATGCTCCAGGCTCTTGGCTCATGATCAGTTCCATACTTCGGTCTACAGGACACAGGTTTCGGGTTCAGGGAATCTTCAATTCTCTTGCTTCTGGCTCCAGGCTACAGGCGTTGGCCTGCGGCCTGCGACCTGCGGGTTTAAGGCTGCGTACTCATGCTCAGGCTCCGGGCTGCAGGCTCCAGGCCCAATACTGAAGGCTCTGGCTCCAGGCTCCAGGCTCCGGGCTCCAGGCTCCAGGCTCCAGGCTCCAGGCTTGGGGTCAGTTCCAGACTCCGGGCTCCATGTTTCAGGGTCATGGCTCAAGACTAAAGGCTCCAGGATCCAGGATCCAGGCTCCAGGCTCCATTTCAAGGCTCCAAGGCTCTGGGCTCAAGGCTCCCGACTCCAGGCTCCAGGCTCCGGCTCCAGGTTCTGCGCTCCATTTTCCGATATCAAGAATCCGAGCAAGGGTTTAGCTCCAGGCTCCGGGCTCAGGGCTCAAGCCTCCAGTCTCCAGGCTTCAGATTCTTTTCTCCCTGCTCAAGGCTCCGGGCTCCAGGTTCTGGCTTTGGGGCAGTTCTAATCTCAAGGGACCAGGCTTCAGGCTCCAGGCTCCAGGCTTTAGGCTCTGGGTCAGTTCCAGGCTCCGAGCTCAAGTCTCTGGGCCCCAGGCTTCAGGTTCTTGGAACCAGGCTCCAGGTTCCAGACAGCTCGTTCCAGATTGGGGATCAGGATAAGTTTGAGGCTCTGGGCTCAAGGCTCTTGGATCAGTGTCAGTATTTTGTCTCCGGGCTCAACTTTGCAGGCTCCAGGTGTCCATTCATGCTCCGGCTCCAGGCCAAGTCTCCAGGCTCCAGGCTCAGGCTCCAGGCTCCAGGTTCAAAGCTCCAGGCTCAAAGCTCCAGGCTCTATGCTCGGGATCAGTTAAAGCTCCGGGCAAAGGACCCAGGCTTTTGGTTCAGGGTGTATTCCATGGCCAGGCCTGTGGGCTCCAGACTCCAGGCTCCGGAATTTGGTCAGGTCAAAGTTCCGGTCTCCAGGGTTAAGGCTCCAGGCTTCGGGCTCAGGCTAAGTTCCATGCTTGGGGTTTCCACGCCCTGGGCTCCAGGCTGGAATAGGGTTATTTCCATGCTAGGGCTCCAGAATCCAGGCCGGACTTGGAGTCAGTTCCAGGCTCCAGGCTCCAGGCTCCAGCTCCAAGCTCCAGGCTCCAGGCTCCAGCTCTAGGCTCCAGGCCTCCAGGCTCAAGGCTCACAGCTCCACGCTCACGGCTCAATGCTCCAAGCTCAGGGGTCCATGCTCGGGGTGAGTTCAAGTCTCCTGGCTGAGGGTCCTGGCTTAAGGTTCCGTGCTCGGGGTCAGTTCCAGTCTCCGGGCTCCGGGTTCCGGGCTCTGGGCTCCGGGCTCCAGGCACAGGGTCATTCCAGGTCCTGGTCAAGACTCAGCTCCAGGCTCTGGACTTGGGGCAGTACAAGGCTTTGGGCTCACGGCTCCAGGCTCACGGCTCCATGCTCCGACCCCAGGCTCCAAGCTCGAGGTTCTTTGTTCGGGTCAGTTCCAGGCTCCGCGCTCCACGCTCATGTTCAGGGCTCCGGGCTCAGGGTCATTTTGGCTCCGGGCTCCAGGTCCGGACTGAAGGTCAGTTCCAGGCTCTATGCTCCAGGCTCCAAGCTCACGGCTCCATGCTACGGGATCCAGGCTTGGGGTAAGTTCCAGGGTTCGGGCTCCAGGCTCAGGTATCAAGGCTTTATGTCATGGTCAGTTCAAGACCATGAACTGAGGTTCTTTTCTCCAGGCTAGGGGTCACTTCGAGATCTTGGTTCCGGGCTCCAGTTTTAAAGGTCTTGGCTCTAGATTCCGCGCACAAGGCTCCTGCTCCGGGCTCAGGCTACAGTCTCAAGGCTTCAGGCTCAAGGCTCCAGGCTCCAGGTCTTGGTCAGTTGCAGACTCCGTTATCCAGGCTACGGCTCAAGACTCTTGGCCGAGATCAGTTCCAGGCTCCGGGCTAAAGGATCCAGGCTCCGCGATCCAGGCTTTTGGTTCGACTCCAGGCTCAAGGCTCCAGGCTCCAGGCTCCAGGCTGGCTCACAAGTCTCCAGGCTAAAGGCTCCAGGCTACGGGCATTGAGTCAGTTCCAGATCCGGTCTCCAGGCGCCAGGCTTCTGGCTTGAGCTAAGTTTCACGCTTGGGTTCCACACCCAGGGCTCCAGGCAACAGACACAGGGTTTTTTTTCGAGGCTCTGGGTCAAGGCATTGGGCGACGGGTCTTATCCAGGCTCAAGGCTCTTGGTTCAAGGCTCCCAGCTCCAGGCTCAAAGCTCCAGGCTCTGGGCTCAAGATCAGTTCCATACTCGGTCTCCAGGACTCAGGGTTTCGGGTTCAGGGGATTCCATGCTGGCCTTCGGGCTCCAGGCTCCAGGCTCCAGGCTCCAGGCTCCAGGCTCCAGGCTTCTGGCTCGGATTAAGTTCCATGCTTGGGGATCCATGCCCCTGGCTCCAGGCTCTAAGAACGGGTACTTTCCACACTCCGGGCTCCAGAAACCAGGTTCAGGCTCAACTCTCGGGGTGAGTTCCAGGCTCCAGACTCCAGGCTCCTGGGTCAGGCTCCAGACTCCAGCCAGGCTCCAAGCTCCAGGCTCAAGGCTCCAGGCTCCAGGCTTAGGGCTCCAGGCTCAAGGTTCAAGGCTCAAGGCTCCAGGCTCCGCTCTCCAGGCTCCATGTTACAAGCTCTGGGATCCAGGCTAAAGGATCCAGGCTCGGGGTCACTTCCAGGCTCAAGGCTCCAGGTTCTTCTCTCCAGGCTTCGCTCTCCAGGCTCCGGGCTGTGGGCTCATGGCTCACGCTAAAGGCTCAAGGCTCCAGGCTTTAGGCTCCAGGGTCGCGGGTCAGTTCCAGGCTCCGGGCTCCATGCTTCAGGCTCTGGGCTCAAGGCTCCGGGCTCAGTGTCAGTTCCAGGCTCCGTGCTTCCCCCTCAAGGCTCCAGGCTCCGGCCGGGCTCCGGGCTCCGGGCTCCGGGCTCCGGGCTCTTTTCATGGGTCAGTTCACAGATCTGGTCTCCAGGTTTTAGGCTCCATTTCTCGGGCTCTAGGTCAGATCCAGGCTACAGGCTACATAGTCCAGGTTCGTTGCTACGCGTTCCAAGCTCAAGGCTCCTAGCACCAGGTTCCAGGCTGAAGGCTCTAAGCTCAAGGATCCAGGTTAAGGTTAAGTTCCATGCTCCAGGTAAAGTCTCAAAGATCAAGGATCGGGGTCAATTCCAGGCTGAAGTCACCGGGCTCTTGGCGGGCTCCAGGCTCAAGGCGCCATGCTTCAAGCTCTTGGCTCCAGGCTCCAGGCTCGGGGTCGGTTTCATGCTCCGGGCTCCATGCTCCGGGTCAGGGCTCCAGACTCCAGACTTCAGACTCCAGGCTGAAGGCTCCATGCTTAGAGCTCTTGGATCCAGGCTAAAGGCTCCATGGTTGGGGTCAGTTTCAGGCTCCAGGCTCCATGCTTCAGGTTCCGGGCTCAAGGCTCCGGGCTCAGCGTCAGTTTCAGTTTCCGGGCTCCCCGCTCAAGGCTTTGGGCTCCAGGCTCTTTGCATTTGGTCAGTTCCAAGTTCCGGTCTCCAGGTTTTAGGCTCCACATTTCGGGCTCGGGGTCAGTTCAAGGCTGATGGCTCCATAGTCCAGGCTCGTTGCAATGCTTTTCCAGGCTCCAGGCTCCCTTCACCGTGCTCAAGGCTTAAGGCTAAAAGCTCATGGCTCAAGGCTCTGGGTAAGTTCTGTCTCCGGGCTCAAGGCTCATAGCTCAAGACTTGGGGTCAGTTCCACGCTATAGGCTCCAGGCTCCATGCTCAAGGCTTCATGGTTCAGGCTCTTGGCTCCAGGCTCCAGCTCCGGCACAAGGCTCCAGGCCAGGCTCCAGGCTCCTTTCCCAAGGGATCAAGGGTTTGGATTTGGAGTATGTTCGTAGCTCCGGGCTCCAGGTTTTAGACTCCATAATACGGGCTCAGTTCTAGGCTACAGGCTCTATTTTCCAGGCTCATGACTACGTGTTCCAGGCTCCATGCACCTTGCTCCAGGCTCATGGTTCAGGGCTCGGGGTCAGTTCCATGCTCCGGGCTCAAGAGTCCAGCCTCAAGGCTCAGAGTCAGTTCATGGCTCCAGTCACCAGGCTCTAGACTCCATGCTCAAGGCTCCATGCTTAAAGCTCTTGGCTCCAGGCTATACACTCAAGGACGAGTGTCAGTTCCAGGCCTCGGGCTCCACACTTCAGGCTCCGGCTCAAGACTCCGGGCTCAAGGCTCTTGGCATGGGGTCATTTCCAAGTTCCGGTCTCCAGGTTTTTGGCTCCACTTTTCGGGCTTGGGGTCAGTTCCAGGCTACAGGCTCAAAAGTCCAGGTTCGTTTCTATGCGTTCCAGGTTCAAGGCTCCCAGTACAAGGCTCAAAGCTTAAGGCTCAGAGCTCAAGGCTCCAGGCTCGGGGTGAGTTCCATGCTCCGGGCTTAAGGCTCCAAGCTCAAGGCTCTGGGTCAGTTCCAGGCTCAAGTCACAGGGCTCCGGGCTCCGGGCTCCGGGCTCCGGGCTTCAGGCTCCGCGCTCAAGATCCTGGCTTTTTGTCTTTTCCATGCTATGAGCTCCAGGCTAAAGGCTCCAGACTCCAGGATTGGGGTCAGTTCAAGGCTCCGGGCTGAAGGCTTCAGGCTCCACAGGCTCCAGGCTCCAGGCTCCAGGCTCCAGGCTCCAGGCTCCAGGCCAGGGTCGGAGTCATTTCCATGCTCCGGGCTCCGGGCTCTGGGCTCCAGGCTCCGGGCTCCGGCTCCGGCTCCGGATTCCAGGCTCCGGCTCCGGCTCCGGACTCTGGGCTCCAGGCTCCGGGCTACAGGCTCCGCGCTCAAGAATCCTGGCTTTTTGTCTTTTCCAGGCTACTAGCTCCAGGCTAAAGGTTCCAGACTCCAGGACTGGGGTAAGTTCAAGGCTCCGGGCTGAAGGCTCAAGGCTCCAGGCTCCTGGCTCCAGGCTCCAAGTTCCAAGCTCAAAGCTCCCGGCTCAAGGCTCCACAATCAAGGCTCTGGGCTAAGGGTAAGCTCCAGGCTGGCTTCATCCAGCTCCAGGCTCGAATCTCCAGGCTCCAGGCTCCAGGCTCCAGGCTCAGCTCCAGGCTCCAGGCTCGGGGTCAGTTCATGGCTCAAGGCTCCAGGCTCTTCTCTCCAGGCTTCGCTCTTCAGGCTCCGGGCTGCGGGCTCCAGGCTCAAGGCTCATGGCTCATGGCTCCAGGCTAAAAGGTGCAAGGCTCCAGGGTCGTTGTTAGTTGAAGGCTCCGTTCTCCAGGCTACTGGCTCCAGACTCCAGGCTCGGAATATGTTTCAGGCTCTTGGCTAAAGGATCCAGGCTCTGCACTCCTGGTTTTGGGTCACTTCAATGTTCCTGGCTCCAGGCTCAAGCTTCTAGGCTCGGTGTCAGTTTCAGGCACCGTACTCCAGGCTCCAGGCTAGAAGCTCAAGGCTCAAGCCTCCAGGCTCCGTGCCCCAAACACCAGGTCATGACTCCAGGTTCCTTGCTGAGGAAAATTTCTAGGCTGTGGGCTCTTTGCTCCAGGCTCAGTGTCATTTCTAGGCTTTGGGCTCCATGTTCCGTGCACCAGGCTCCAAGCTCCAGGCTCTGACCTCCAGGCTCCAGGCTCCATGCTCTGGGCTTGGGGTCAGTTAAGGGCTCCAGGCTCAAGGCTCCAGGTACCATTTTCAAGGCTCCGGGCTCCAGGCTCCAGGCTCCAGGCTCCAGGCTCCAGGCTCTAGGCTCAAGGCTCAAGGTTCTGCGCTCCATTTTCTGATTTCAAGAATCTCAGCAAGGGTTAAGTTCCATGCTCCGGGCTCAGGGCTAAAGCGTCCAGTCTCCATGCTTCAGATTCCAGGCTCCCTGCTAAAGGCTCATGGCTCCGCGCTCAAGGCTCCGGGCTCCAGGCTTTTGGCTTCAGGTCTTCTTCCAGGGTCTAGGCTCAAGGCTGAAGGTTCAAGGCTCCAAGCTCTAGGCTCAAAGCTCCAGGCTCAAAGCTCAAGGCTCTGAGCTAAAGATCAGTTCCATACTTCGGTCTCCAGGACCCAGGTTTCGGGGTGTATTCCATGGTTGGCCTTCGGGCTCCAGGCTCCAGGCTTCGGGGTAAATTCCATGCTCGGGGATCCACGCCCCTGGCTCCAGGCTCTGAGAACGGGGTCATTTCCACACTCCGGGCTCCAGAAACCAGGTTCAAGGCTCCACACTCGGGGTCAGTTCCAGTCTCGGGACTCCAGGCTCCGGGGTGAAGGCTCTAGACTCCAGACTCAAGGCTCCAGGCTCAAGGCTCAAGGCTCCAGGCTCCATGTTTCAAGCTCTGGGATGCAGGATTAAGGCTCCATGCTTGGGGTCAGTTCCAGGCTCCATGCTATAGGCTCAGGGCTCACGGCTCCGGGCTTATTGTCAGTTCCAGGCTCTGGGCTCCCTGCTCAAAGCTCCAGGCTCCGGGCTCCAAGCTCTGGGCCTGGGGTCAGTTCCAAGCTCTGGTCTCCAGGTTTTATGCTCCACATTTCGGGCTCGGGTCAGTTCAAGGCAAATGGCTCCATTTTCCAGGCTCGTTGCTAGGCGTTCCAGGCTTCAGGCTCCCGGCACCAGGCTCAAGGCTGAAGGCTAAAAGCTCAAGGCTCCAGGCTCAGGGTAAGTTCCTTGCTCCGGGCAAAGCTCCAAGCCCAAGGCTTGGTGTCAGTTGCAAGCTCTTGGCTCCAGGCTCCACGCTCAAGGCTGCATGGTTCAGGCTCTTGGCTCCAGGCTCCAGGCTCCAGTTTCCAGGCTCCAGGCTCCAGGCTCTAGGCTCAGGGTCAGTACCAGGCTCAAGGCTCCAGGTTCTACTCTCCAGGCTTCGCTCTCCAGGGTCCGTGCGTCCCCCCTCGAGGTTCCAGGCTCCGGGCTCCAGGCTCAGGCTCCAGGCTCAAGGCTCAAGGCTCCACGCTCAAGGCTCCAGGCCCCAGGGACTTGGTCAGTTGCAGACTCCGTTATCCAGGCTACCGGCTCAAGACTCTAGGCTCGGGATCAGTTCCAGGCTCCTGGCTAAAGGATCAAGGTTCCGCACTCCAGGCTCCATGTTCCAGGCACAGGGCTCCGGGCTTGGTGTCAGTTCCATGCTCCGGGCACCAAGCTCCAGCCTCTAGACTCGGGGTCAGTTTCAGGCACTGCGCATTGGGCTCCAGGCTCAAGGTCCATGACCCAAACTCAAGGTCAAGGCTCCAGGTTCCTTGCTGAGGGTCATTTCCAGGCTCCAGTCTCCTTCCTAAGGGATCAAGGGTTTGGATTTGGAGTATGTTCATAGCTCCGGGCTTCAGGTTTTAGGCTCCATATTTTTGGCTCAGTTCCAGGCTAAAGGCTCTACGCTTCAGGCTTGTGACTACACGTTCCAGGGTCCAGGCACCTTGCTCCAGGCTCAAGGCTCCGGGCTCGGGATCAGTTCCATGCTCCAGGCTCAAGACTCCAGGCTCAAGGCTCTGAGGCAGTTCATGGCTCCAGTCACCAGGCTCTAGGACCTCCATCCTAAAGGCTCCATGGTTTAAGCTCCAGGCTCCAGTCTCAAGGCTCTCCAGGCTCCAGGGTTGGGGTCATTTCCATACTCCGGCTCCAATCATCTATGCTCAAAGCTCTTGGCTGGGGGTCAGGTCCAAGCTCTCTGCACCGGGTTTCATGCCCAGATTCAAGGACTCCATGCTCCATGCTCTGGGCTCTAGGCTCCATGCTCAAAGCTCCGGGCTCAATGATCCATGCTCTAAGCTCCGGGCTCCTTTCTCCGGTCACCAGGCTTAAGGCTTCAGGCTTCAGCCTTCAGGCTTCAGGCTTATGGCTCCGGGCTCAGGGTAATTCGAGGCTCCGGGCTCCAGGTTTCAGTTTCAGGGTCAGTTTCAGGCTTCGTACTCCATGCTCCGTGCTCAAGGCTCTGGGTCCGTTCCAGGCTCTGGGTTCCAGCCTCCTACGTCTAGGCTCCGCATTCAATGTTCCGGGCTCCAGGCTCAAGGCACGGGGTCATTTCCAGGCTCCGGTCTCCAAGTTCCCGGACGTGTGGTCAGTTCCAAGCTCCGGGCTCCAGGCTCAGTGCTCCAGGCTCCAAGCTTCAAGTTCCAGGCTTAAGCTTCATGCTCCAAGTTCCAGGCTCGGCGCTCAAGGCTCCGTACTCTTGGCTCTTGGCTCCAGGCTCCGGGCATGGGTAGGTTCAAAGTTCTGGGATCCAGGCTTCAGGCTCCAGGCTTCGGGTTTGGGGTAAGTTGCAGGCTCCGGGTTTCCATTCCTTGGGCCTCAAGACTCGGGCACGGGGTTATTTCCAGTCTCCGGGCTCAAGACTTTGGGCCTTGGGTCTTCTTCCAAGCTCCAGGCTCCAGGCTCCATGCTCCGTTTCAAATCTTCCGGCTCAAAGCTCATGGCTCCGGGTTTGGAATCAGTTCCAGACTCCGGGTTCCAGGCCCAGGTTCCGATAGTCGGGGTCAGTTTCCAATTTCGAAGCTCCGGGCTCAAGGCTCCACAATCAAGGATCAAGGCTCTGGGCAAAGGGTAAGCTCCAGGCAACGGGCTCCAGGCTACATTCTCGGGTTAGGTTCCAGTCTCGAGGTTCCTTGCTCTCGGCTCCGGGCTCCAGGCGTTTGGCTTGGTGTCTTCTTCCAGGCTCTAGGCTCCAGGCTCGTGACTCCAGGCTCCAGGCTCAAGGCTCAAGGCTCCAGGCTCCAGGCTCCAAGCTCCAGGCTCGTGATCAGTTCTAGGCTCCAGGCTCTAGGCTCCAGGCTCCAGGCTCCAGGTTCCAGCTTCCAGACTCCAAGCCCATCAATCCAGTATCCGGGCTCCGGATTTAAGGTCAGTTCCATGCTCCAGTCTCCAGGCTCCAGTCTCCACTTCAGTTCAAGGCTCCAGGCTCCAGGCTCCAAGCTCCAGACTCCAGGCTCCAGGCTCAAGTCTCCAGGCTCAAGGCTCAAAGCTACGGGCATGGAGCCAGTTCCAAGATCCGGTCTCCAGGCGCCAGGCTTCTGGCTAGGGGTAAATTTCAAGCTTGGGGTTCACACCCAGGGCTCCAGGCTCCAGGCACGGGGTTTTTTTCCAGGCTCTGGGCTCCAGGCTTTTGGCTCGGGGTCTTCATCCAGGCTCAAGGCTCCAGGTTAAAGGCTCCCAGCTCAAGGCTCAAGCTCCAGGCTCAAAGCTCCAGGCTCTGGGCTCAAGATCAGTTCCATACTCCGGTCTCCAGGACCCAGGTTTATGGTTCGGGGTGTATTCCATGCTCTGGCCATCGGACTCCAGGCTCCAGGGCTTCTGGCTCGGGTAAGTTCCATGCTTGGGATCCACGCCCCTGGCACCAGGCTCTGAGAACGGGGTCATCTTCACACACCGGGCTCCAGAAACCAGGTCAAGGCTCCACACTAGGGGTGAGTTCCAGGCTCCGGACTCCAGGCTCCTGGGTCAGGGCTCATGACTCATGACTCCTGACTCCATGCTTCAGGCTCCAGGCTTAAAGCACCAGGCTCCAGACTCCAGGCTCCACTCTCCAGGCTCCAGGATCAAGGCTCCAGGCTCAAGGCTCCAGGCTCCAGGGTCTTGGTCAGTTGCAGAACTCCGTTATCCAGGCTACCAAGTTCAAGACTCTAGGCTACGATCAGTTCCAGACTCCTGGCTAAAGGATCCAGGTTCCGCACTCCAGGCTCCTTGGTTCCAGGCAAAGGGCTCCGGGCTTGGTGGTCCATTCCATGCTCTGGGCACCAAGCTCCAGCCTCAAGACTTGGGGTCAGTTTTCAGGCACTGTGCATCGGGCTCCATGCTCCAGGCTCCATGACCCAAACTCAGTCAGTTCATGGCTCCAGTCACCAGGCTCTTGATTCCATGCTCAAGGACTCCATGCTTCAAGCTCTCTGCTCAGGTTATAGGCTCAAGGACAAGTGTCAGTTCCAGGCCTCGGGCTCCATACTTCAGGCTCTGGGCTCAAGGCTCCGGGCTCCAGGCTCCGGCTCCGGCTCCGGGCTCCGGGCTCCGGGCTCGGGCTCCAGGCTCGGTTTAAGTTCCAGGCTTTTTTCTCCCCCCCTCACGGCTCTAGGGTCTGGGCTCCAGGCTCTTGGAATGGGGTCAGTTCATAGTTCCGGTAACCAGGTATTTGGCTCCACTTCTCGGGCTTCGGGTCAGTTCCAGGCTACAGGCTCAAGAGTCCAGGTTCGTTTCTATGTGTTCCAGGACTCAAGGCTCCCAGTACAAGGCTCAAAGCTTAAGGCTCAGAGCTCAAGACTCCAGGCTCGGGGTGAGTTCCATGCTCCGGGCTTAAGGCTCCAAGCTCAAGGCTTGGGGTCAGTTCTAGGCTCAAGTCACCAAGCTCTAGGCTCTGGGTTCCGGGCTCCAGGCTCCAGGCGCCATGCTTCAAGCTCTTGGCTCCAGGCTCAGGCACGGGTTCAGTTCCAGGCTCCGGGCTCCATGCTCCGGGGTCAGGGCTCCAGACTCCAATCTCCAGGCTCCAGGCTCCAGGCTCCAGGCTCCAGGCCTCCAGGCTCTCGGCTCAAGGCTCCAGGCTCAAGGCTCCAGGCTCAAGGCTCAAGGCTCAAGGCTCAAGGCTCCAGGCTCCAGGCTCAAGGCTCCTGTCTCAGGGCTCAGGGCTCAGGGCTCAGGGCTCAGGGCTCCAGGCTCCAGGCTAAACACTCCAGGCTTCGGGCTGCGGGCTCCAGGTTCAAGACTAAATGCTCCGGGCTCCAGGCTCATGCTCAGGGTCAGTTCCAGGGTCCGAGCTTGATTTTTCAGGGTCATGGCTCAACACTCCGGGCTCCAGGCTCCAAGCTCCAATCTCAAGGCTCCAGGCTTTAGGCTCCAGGCTGCAGGCTTCAGGCTCCGTGCTTCGGCATGCGGGCTAGGGCTACGGGCTGCGGGGATGCGTGCTGCATGCTTCAGGCTCCAGGCTCAAGACTAAAGGCTCCGGGCTCCAGGCTCCAGGCTCCAGGCATTGGGGTCAGTTCCAAGTTCAAGTCTCCCGGCTTTAGGCGCTAGACTTCTTGCCCGGGTAAGTTCTATGCTCCGGGCTCAAGGCTCCAAGCTCAAGGCTCTGGGTCAGTCAAGGCTCAAGTAACCGGGCTCAAGGCTCCAAGCTCCATGCTCCAGGCACGGGGTCAATTCCAGTCTACGGGCTCCAGGGTCCTGCTTAAGGTTCTTTGCTTAGCGTCAGTTCTAGGCTCCAAGCACGGGCTCTAGGCTCCACGCTCCTTCCTCCTTGCTCCAGGCTCCAGGCTCCAGGCTTCAGGCTTCAGGCACGGGGTCAGTTCCAGGCTTTTTTCTCGTGGCGAGATCCTAGCTCCGGGCTCTTTGAGCCGGCACGGGGAAGTTTGAGGATCTGGGCTCCGAGCTCCAGTCCTTAAGCGTGGCTAAAAGTTCCGCTCTCCAGGCTCCGCCCTCCAGACTTAAGGCTCAAGGTTATTTGTAAGTGGCAGGCTCCCTTCTCCGGGCTCCGGGCTCCGTGCTCCGGGCTCTTGGCAACGGCCTCCTGGCTCCATGTTTGGGTTCATTTCCAGGCTTACGGGCTCCAGGATCCGGTCTCGTATTTAGTTCCAAGCTCAAGGTTCGGGGCTTCTAGCGACCGGCGAAAGGCAAAAGAAACCACAATGCCCAGACCTCTCGGTTTCCCTTATTTTCTGAGTAGAAGAGGCAAAAAGGTTATTTTTCATTTTTCAGACGAGGAGAAGCTTTTTCTTTTTTCCACTTTTAAAAAAGAATCTTTTGTATCAGGGAAAACTTTATGAACTGATAAGACTCGAAAAAAATGGCCATAAAACACTAATTTCTGACTTGGTTTTTGCGTTTTCCTACTTTCTGAGTAGAAGTGGAAAAAATGTCAATTTTTGAGCGTTTCAAACGATAAGAAGGTGTTTAGTCACTTGTGAGAAAAGGATGTTTTTTCTCAAGCAGAACTTTATGATCTGATAAGACTTTGACAAAAATGCCATAAAACACTTATTCTGATATGTTTTTTTGTGTTTTCATACTTTTCTGACCTTATAGGTAAAAATATCATTTTTGAGTGTTTTACACGATAAGAAGCTGTTTTGGTCACTTTGAGAGAGCAAGGATGTTTTTTTTTTGTCAAGCAGAAGTTCATGATTTGAGATAACCTTTACAAAAAAGCATTAAAAACTTATTTTCTGATTTGTTTTTGGTGGTTTCATGCTTTACTGTGTAGAAGAGGCAAAAATGTCATTTTTGAGCGTTTCAGACGATAAGGAGCTGTTTTTGTCACTTTGAGACAAGGATGTTTTTTCTGAAGCAAAACGTTAGGAACAGATAAGCTTTACAAAAATGCCATAAAACAATTATTTCTGACTTGTTTTTAGTTGTTTCATACTTGTCTGAGTAGAAAAGGCAAAAATGTCATTTTTGAGCGTTTCAGACGAAAAGAAGCTGTTTTGGTCACTTTGAGAAAAGGATGTTTTTTCTTAAGCAAAACGTGAGGAACTGATAAGACTTTGACAAAAATACGATAAAACACTTATTCTGACTTGTTTTTAGTGTTTTCATACTTTTCTGAGTAGAAGAGGCAAAAATGTCATTTTTGAGCGTTTCAGACGAAAAGAAGCGGTTTGGGTCACTTTGAGACAAGGATGTTTTTTTTTCTCAAGCAAAACGTTAGGAACTGAATAAGGCTTTACAAAAATGCCATAAAACAGTATTTTTGACTGGTTTTTAGTGTTTTCATACTTTTCTGAGTAGAAGAGGCAAAAATGTCATTTTTGAGCGTTTCAAACGAAAAGAAGCTGTTTTGGTCACTTTGAGACAAAGATGTTTATTTTCAAGCAGAACTTCATGATTTGAGAATACTTTACAAAAAAGCCATAAAACACTTATTTCTCACTTGTATTTTTTGTTTTCATTCTTTTCTGAGAAGAAGAGGAAAAATGTCATTTTCGAGCGTTTCACGCAATAAGAATTTTTTTGTTTTTTTCCACTTTGAGACAAGGACGTTTTTTCAAGACCTGAGAAGAGTTGGACAAAATAGCCATAAAACACTTCTTTTGACTTTTTTTTTTTTTTTTTTTCGTTTGTGTGTGTGTTTTTATGCTTTATTGACTATATTGGTAAAAATGTCATTTTCCAGCGTTTCATGGAAGCAGAAGCTGATTTGGTCACTTTTGAGACAAGGTGTTTTTTTCTCAAGCATAAAGTAAAGCTTCACACTTTGTTCTGGCATTTCTCAAACCGCCCCGTGGAGATGGAAATCTTCCTCACATTAAAGCCACACTCTAGCGGAAGAACTCTGTCCATGGTCCTGATTCTTTGTCTTTCTTTCTCTCTTGCTCTCTCTCCCTCTTTCCTCCCAACCCCCTTCAACCTGCACACTGGCGTGGATGGACAAGGAAGAGCACTGGGAAATGTCGCACTGACCCTCTTCAGGTTTAGACCGGACGGCTGGTGAACGGTGTGGACTCTTCTTTTTTCCAGCCCGTGTGGACTTGTTATTTTTCCAGAGACAGAAAACCGGTTTGCCTAACCCGTTTTTTAAGCTCCAGTTCTTTTCTCGTCTGGAGCTGGATAACGATAAAACATGAACCGTATGTTGAACTTTTTTATTTTTGTGTTCCAGAGAAAACCCCTGAAAACCTAACACCTTTTTTTTCATTTTTAACCTCCGGGGCTTCTCCTCAACTTTAGCCCGAAACCTAACCTTGTTCTAGGTCTGAATCTTTTCCCCTCTCTCCCCCTCTCTTCTCTCCGGCCCCCTTGAAAGCTGCTCACTGAGTTGCACCTTGAAGCTGCACATTGGCATGCCCTGAGGAGGAGGAACGCCGGGAAACGTCGCGCTGACCCGTGTCAGGATTAGGCCGGGACGGCGGCGGACCGTGTGGACTCTGTCTTTTTTCCAGGCCTGTGTGGGACTTTGCTATTTTTTCCAGATCTGTGTGGGACTTTGTTTTTTTTTTTTTTCCCAGACAGAACCCCTGTAAGCCTTACCACTTTTGACCTCTGGTGCTCTCTCACGTGGAGCTTGATAACGGTAAAACTCAAACGTCTGTGGCCATTTTTCAGATCTCTGCTCTCCTTTCCCTGGTCTTACTCTTTTTTCTTTCTTTCTCCCACTCTTTCCTCCAGCCACCTAAAGCTGTACACTGAGTTAAGGCATTTTTCAAACCGTCCCGTGGAGACGGAATGCTACCCCACATTGCAGCCACACAGTGGGGGCTTAACTCTGGCCCTCCTTTCCTGTCTTCGGTGTGACTCGGGCTTCTACAAACTGATTGCACTTGCTGTATTTATTGTATTTTCAATGTATTGTAATGGTATTTTATTGTTTTTTAATGGTATTTGAATGTATTTTCTTTTTACTTTTTATTTCTGCTTTGCACTGTAAAGAAGTTTTTGACTGTGTCTGTGAAACGTACTCTTTCAATAAAATTTATTGACTATTTTTCCACTCTCTGTCTTACTCGGGGGCCCTCTCTCTCCCCCTTTCTTCATCAGCCACCTTAAAGCTTCACACTTGGACTGAAAATCAAATCTCTGGCCCGGTTAAGGTTAGGGCTGAGGCCAGGGAAGGGCCGGGGTTTTGGGTCCGGGCTCGGCTCCGTTCCAGGGTTTAGGGTTAGGGCTGAGGCCAGGGCCAGGGTTGGGGCTCCGGGCTCGGGCTCCGTTCCAGGGTTTAGGGTTAGGGCTTAGGCCAGGGCCAGGGTTGGGGCTCCGGGCTTTGGCTAAGTTCCAGGGTTCAGGTTAGGGCTGAGGTGAGGGTGAGGGTTAGGGCTCCTAGCTTTGGCTTCGTTCCTTGGTTTAGGGGTTAGGGCTGAGGCCAGGGCAAGGGTTGGGGCTCCGGGCTCGAGCTAAGTTCCAGGGTTCGGGTTAGGGCTGTGGCCTGGGTGAGGGTAAGGGTTCCGAGCTCCGGCTCAATTTCAGGCTCCAGGCTCTAGGCTCCGGGCTCCGGGCTCCGGGCTCCGGGCTCCGGGCTCCGGGCTACAGGCTCCGCGCTCAAGAATCCTGGCTTTTTGTCTTTTCCAGGCTACGAGCTCCAGGCTAAAGGCTCCAGACTCCAGGATTGGGGTCAGTTCAAGGCTCTGGACTTAAGACTCCAGACTCCAGGCTCCAGGCTCCAGGCTCCAGGTTCCAAGTTCGAAGCTCCCGGCTCAAGGCTCCACAATCCAGGCTCTGGGCTAAGGGTAAGCTCCAGGCTCCAGGCTCCAGAATCCAGGCTCACGGCTCCAGGCTCAAGGCTCAGGCTCCAGGCTCCAAGCTCCAGGCTCCAGGCTCCAGGCTCCAGGCTCCAGGCTCCAGGCTCCAGGCTCGGGTTCAGTTCCAGTCTCAAGTTCCTGGCTCCAGGCCTCCGGGCTCCAGGCTTCGTGCTATATGTCTTCTTCCAGGCTCTTGGCTCAATGCTCAAGACTCCAGGGTCCAGGCTCCAGGCTCGTGATAAGTTCGAGGCTCCGGGCTCTTGGCTCTTTGGTCCGGGTTCGGCGTCAGTTCCAGGGTCCGGGCTATAGGTTCCAGGTTCCAGGCTCCAGCCTCATCGATCCAGTATACGGGCTGCGGATTCAGGGTCTGTTCCATTCTCCAGTCTCCGGGCTCAAGTCTCCTGTTCAGTTCAAGGCTCCAGGCTCCAAGTTCCAGACTCCAGGTTTCAAGTCTCCAGGCTCATTGCTCCAGGCTACGGGCATCGAGACAGTTCCAAGTTCCGGTCTCCAGGCGCCAGGCTTCTTGCTCGGGGTAAGTTTCATGTTTGGGGTTCATCACCCAGGGCTCTAGGCACCAGGCATGGGGTTTTTTTCCAGGCTCCAGGCTTTGGGCTCGGGGTCTTCTTCCAGGGTCAAGGCTCAAGGTTCAAGGCTCCCAGCTCCAGGCTCAGAACTCCAGGCTAAAAGCTCAAAGCTCAGGCTCTTGGCTCAAGATCAGTTCCCTACTCCGGTCTCAAGGACGCAGGTTTCTGGTTCGGGGTGTATTCCATGCTCTGGCCTTCGGGCTCAAGGCTCCATGCTTCGGGCTCGGGGTAAGTTCCATGCTCGGGGATCCACGCCCCTTTCTCCAAGCTCTGAGAACTGGGTCATTTCCACACTCCGGGCTCCAGAAACCAGTTTCAAGGCTCCACACTCAGGGTGAGTTCCAGGCTCCGGACTCCAGGCTCCGGGGTGAGGGCTCCAGACTAGAAACTCCAGGCTCTTAGCTCCAGGCTCCAGGCTCAAGGCTCCAGGCTCCGCTCTCCAGGCTCCATGTTTCTAGCTCTGGGATGCAGGCTTAAGGCTCCATGTTGGGGTTAGTTCCAGGCTCCATGCTTAAGGCTCCAGGCTCGAGGCTTCCGGTTCAGTGTCAGTTCCAGGTCTCCGGGCTCCCCGCTCAAAGCTCCAGGCTCCGGGCTCTGGGCTGCGGGCTCCGGGCTCCGGGCTCCGGGTTCCAGGTTCCGGGCTCCGGGCTCCGGGCTCCGGGCTCCGGGCTCCAGGCTCTTGGCCTGGGGAATTTCCAAGCTTGGTCTCCACATTTCTGGCTTGGGGTCAGTCAAGGCAAATGGCTCCATTTTCCAGGCTCATTGCTATGCGTTTCAGGCTCCCGGCACCAGGCTCAAGGCTGAAGGCTGAAGGCTAAAGGCTCCAGGCTCGGGGTAAGTTCCTTGCTCCGGGCTCAAATCTCCAAGCTCAAGGATTCGGGGTCAGTTCCATGCTCTAGGTTCCAGGCTCAGTGCTCAACGCTGCATGGTTCAGGCTCTTTGCTCCCAGGCTGCAGGCTAAAGGCTCTAGGCTTAAGCCTTGTTTCCTAAGGGATCAAGGCTTTGGGCTTGGAGTAGGTTCGTAGCTCCGGGCTCCAAGTTTACGGCTCCATATTTCGGGCTCAGTTTCAGGATGTAGGCTCTATGCTCCAGGCTTGTGACTACGCGTTCCAGGCTCCAGTCACCGTGCTCTAGGCTCAAGGCTCCGGGCTCAAGGTTCCAGCCTCGGGGTCAGTTCCATGCTCCGGGCTCAAGGCTCAAAGCTCATGGCTCTGGGTCAGTTCAATGCTCTTGGCTCCAGGCTCCATGCTCAAGGCTGCATGGTTTGGCTCTTGGCTCAAGACTCAAGGCTCTTGGCTCAAGGCTCAAGGCTCAAGGCTCAAGGCTCCAGGCTCCAGGCTCCAGGCTTCAGGCTCAATGCTCCAGGCTCAGGGCTCCAGGCTCCAGGCTCCAGGCTCCAGGCTCGGGGTCAGTTCCAGGCTCAAGGCTCCAGGTTCTTCTCTCCCGGCTTCGCTCTCCAGGCTTCGGGCTGTGGGCTCATGGCTACAGGCTCATGGCTCCAGGTTATAGGCTCCAGGGTCGGGGTAAGTTCCAGGCTCCGGGCTCCATGCTTAAGGCTCTGGGCTAAAGGCTCCGGGCGCAGGATCAGTTCCTGGCTCTGGGACTTCCCCTCGAGGCTCAAGGCTCCGGGCTCCAGGCTCCAGGCTCAAGGCTCCAGGCTCAAGGCTAAAGGTTCAAGGCTCAGGGCTCCAAGCTTCATGTTCAAGGCTCAAGGGATTAGACTCCAGGCTTCAGGCTCCAGTCTCCAGGATCGTCATCAGTTCGAGGCTCCGGGCTCTAGGCTCTAGGGTCGGGTTAAGTGTCAGTTCCAAGTTCTGGGCTCCAGGTTCCAGGTTCCAGGTTCCAGGTTCAAGTTTCCAGGCTCCAGGCTCATCGATCCAGTATACGGGCGGATTAGGGTAAGTTCCATGCTCACGTCTCCAGGCTCTAGTCTCCGGTTCAGTTCAAGGCTCCAGGCTCCAGACTCAAAGTTCCAGACTCCAGGCTCAAGGCTCCAGGCTCAAGTCTCCAGGCTAAAGGCTCCAGGCTACGGGCAGGGAGTCAGTTCCAAGTTCCGGTTTCCCGGCTTTCAGGCGAGAGGCTTCCTGCAAGGGGTAAGTTTCATGCTTGGGGTTTAACCACCCAGGGCTCACAGGCTCATGGCACTGGGTTTTTTCCAGCCTCCGGGCTTTAGACTTTGGGCTCGGGGTCTTCATCCAGGCTTCCAGGCTCCAGGCTCCAGGCTCCAAGCTCAAGGTTCCAGGCTCCAGGCCTACGGGCCATAGAGTCAATTCCAAGTTCCGGTCTCCACGGCTTTCAGGTGCAAGCTTCTGGCTCGGGGTAAGTTTCATGCTTGGGGTTCATCGCCCAGGGCTCCAGGCTCCAGGCATGGGGTTTTTTTCCAGCCCCTGTGTTCCAGGCTTTGTGCTCGGGGTCTTCTTCCAGGGTCAAGGCTCAAGGCTGCAGGTTCAAGGCTCCCAGCTCCAGGCTCCAAGGAGCCATCTTGGAGCCTGGAGAAGGCTATTGCTCAAGATCAGTTCCATAATTCTTCTCCAGGAACCAGGTTTCGGGTTCGGGGTGTATTCCATGCTCTGGCCTACGGCTCCAGGCTCCATGCTCCAGGCTTCGGGCTCAAGGCTACAGGCTTCGGGCTTGGGGTAAGTTCTATGCTCGGGGATCCACGCCCCTGGCTCCAGGCTCTGAGAATGGGGTCAGTTCCGCACTCCGGGCTCCAGATACCAGGTTCAAGGTTTCACACTCGGGGTCAGTTCCAGGCTCCGGACTCCAGGCTCCGGGGTTAGGGCTCCAGACTCCAGCCTCAAGCCTCCAGGCTCAAGGCTCAAGGCTCCACTCTCAAGGGTTCCATGTTTCAAGCTCTGGGATCCAGGCTTTAGGCTCCATTCTTGGGGTCAGTTCCAGGCTCCACGCTCCATGCTTCAGTCTCCGGGCTCAAGGCTCTGGGCCCAGTGTCAGTTCCGGCTCCGGCTCCAGGCTCCAGGCTCCGGGCTCCTCGTTCAACGCTCCAGGCTCCGGGCTCAAGGCTCTGGGCCTGGCGTCAGATCCCAAGCTCCGGTCTCCAGGTTTTAGGCTCCACATTTTCTGGCTCGGGGTCAGTTCAAGGCTAATGGCTCCATTTTCCAGGCTCGTTGCTACGCGTTCCAGGCTCCCCAGCTCCAGGCTAAAAGCTCAGGCTCAATGCTCCAGGCTCTTGCTCATGATCAGTTCCATACTTCGGTCTACAGGACACAGGTTTCGGGTTCAGGGAATCTTCAATTCTCTTGCCTACTGGCTCCAGGCTACAGGCGTTGGCCTGCGGCCTGCGACCTGCGGGTTAAGGCTGCGTACTTCATGCTCAGGCTCCGGGCTGCAGGCTCCAGGCCCAATACTGAAGGCTCTGGCTCAGGCTCCAGGCTCCGGGCTCCAGGCTCCAGGCTCCAGGCTCCAGGCTTGGGGTCAGTTCCAGACTCCGGGCTCCATGTTTCAGGGTCATGGCTCAAGACTAAAGGCTCCAGGATCCAGGATCCAGGCTCCATTCTCAAGGCTCAGGCTCTGGGCTCAAGGCTCCCGACTCCAGGCTCCAGGCTCCGGCTCCAGGTTCTGCGCTCCATTTTCCGATATCAAGAATCCGAGCAAGGGTTTAGCTCCAGGCTCCGGGCTCAGGGCTCAAGCCTCCAGTCTCCAGGCTTCAGATTCTTTTCTCCCTGCTCAAGGCTCCGGGCTCCAGGCTTGGCTTTGGGGCAGTTCTAATCTCAGGGACCAGGCTTCAGGCTCCAGGCTTTAGGCTCTGGGTCAGTTCCAGGCTCCGAGCTCAAGTCTCTGGGCCCCAGGCTTCAGGTTCTTGGAACCAGGCTCCAGGTTCCAGACAGCTCGTTCCAGGATTGGGGATCAGGATAAGTTTGAGGCTCTGGGCTCAAGGCTCTTGGATCAGTGTCAGTATTTTGCTCCGGGCTCAACTTTGCAGGCTCCAGGTTCCATTCTCCATGCTCCGGGCTCCAGGCCAAGTCTCCAGGCTCCAGGCTCAAGGCTCCAGGCTCCAGGTTCAAAGCTCCAGGCTCAAAGCTCCAGGCTCTATGCTCGGGATCAGTTAAAGGCTCCGGGCACAAGGACCCAGGCTTTTGGTTCAGGGTGTATTCCATGGCCAGGCCTGTGGGCTCCAGCCTCCAGGCTCCGGGAATTTGGTCAGGTCAAAGTTCCGGTCTCCAGGGTTAAGGCTCCAGGCTTCGGGCTCAGGCTAAGTTCCATGCTGGGGTTCCACGCCCTGGGCTCCAGGCTCCGGGAATAGGGTTATTTCCATGCTCCGGGCTCCAGAATCCAGGCTCCGGACTTGGAGTCAGTTCCAGGCTCCAGGCTCCAGGCTCCAGGCTCCAAGCTCCAGGCTCCAGGCTCCAGCCTCTAGGCTCCAGGCTCCAGGCTCAAGGCTCACAGCTCCACGCTCACGGCTCAATGCTCCAAGCTCAGGGGTCCATGCTCGGGGTGAGTTCAAGTCTCCTGGCTGAGGGTCCTGGCTTAAGGTTCCGTGCTCGGGGTCAGTTCCAGTCTCCGGGCTCCGGGTTCCGGGCTCTGGGCTCGGGCTCCGGGCTCCAGGCACAGGGTCATTTCCAGGCTCCTGGCTCAAGACTCCAGGCTCCAGGCTCTGGACTTGGGGTCAGTACAAGGCTTTGGGCTCACGGCTCCAGGCTCACGGCTCCATGCTCCGGACCCCAGGCTCCAAGCTCGAGGTTCTTTGTTCGGGGTCAGTTCCAGGCTCCGCGCTCCACGCTCCATGTTCAGGGCTCCGGGCTCAGGGTCATTTCTTGGCTCCGGGCTCCAAGGTCCGGACTGAAGGTCAGTTCCAGGCTCTATGCTCCAGGCTCCAAGCTCACGGCTCCATGCTACGGGATCCAGGCTTGGGGTAAGTTCCAGGGTTCGGGCTCCAGGCTCAGGTATCAAGGCTTTATGTTCATGGTCAGTTCAAGACCATGAACTGAGGTTCTTTTCTCCAGGCTAGGGGTCACTTCGAGTATCTTGGTTCCGGGCTCCAGTTTTAAAGGTCTTGGCTCTAGATTCCGCGCACAAGGCTCCTGCTCCGGGCTCCAGGCTCCAGTCTCAAGGCTTCAGGCTCAAGGCTCCAGGCTCCAGGGTCTTGGTCAGTTGCAGACTCCGTTATCCAGGCTACCGGCTCAAGACTCTTGGCCCGAGATCAGTTCCAGGCTCCGGGCTAAAGGATCCAGGCTCCGCGATCCAGGCTTTTGGTTCCAGCACTCCAGGCTCCAGCTCCAGGCTCCAGGCTCAAGTCTCCAGGCTAAAGGCTCCAGGCTACGGGCATTGAGTCAGTTCCAAGATCCGGTCTCCAGGCGCCAGGCTTCTGGCTTGAGCTAAGTTTCACGCTTGGGGTTCCACACCCAGGGCTCCAGGCAACAGACACAGGGTTTTTTTTCGAGGCTCTGGGCTCAAGGCATTGGGCTCGGGGTTCATCCAGGCTCAAGGCTCTTGGTTCAAGGCTCCCAGCTCAAAGGGCTCTGGGCTCAAGATCAGTTCCATACTCCGGTCTCCAGGACTCAGGTTTCGGGTTCAGGGTGTATTCCATGCTCTGGCCTTCGGGCTCCAGGCTCCAGGCTCCAGGCTCCAGGCTCCAGGCTTCTGGCTCGGATTAAGTTCCATGCTTGGGGATCCATGCCCCTGGCTCCAGGCTCTAAGAACGGGGTACTTTCCACACTCCGGGCTCCAGAAACCAGGTTCAAGGCTCAACTCTCGGGGTGAGTTCCAGGCTCCAGACTCCAGGCTCCTGGGTCAGGGCTCCAGACTCCAGGCTCCAAGCTCCAGGCTCAAGGCTCCAGGCTCCAGGCTTAGGGCTCCAGGCTCAAGGTTCAAGGCTCAAGGCTCCAGGCTCCGCTCTCCAGGCTCCATGTTACAAGCTCTGGGATCCAGGCTAAAGGATCCAGGCTGGGTCACTTCCAGGCTCAAGGCTCCAGGTTCTTCTCTCCAGGCTTCGCTCTCCAGGCTCCGGGCTGTGGGCTCATGGCTCACGGCTAAAGGCTCAAGGCTCCAGGCTTTAGGCTCCAGGGTCGGCGTCAGTTCCAGGCTCCGGGCTCCATGCTTCAGGCTCTGGGCTCAAGGCTGGGCTCAGTGTCAGTTCCAGGCTCCGTGCTTCCCCCTCAAGGCTCCAGGCTCCGGGCTCCGGGCTCCGGGCTCCGGGCTCCGGGCTCTTTTCATGGGGTCAGTTCACAGATCTGGTCTCCAGGTTTTAGGCTCCATTTCTCGGGCTCTAGGTCAGATCCAGGCTACAGGCTACATAGTCCAGGTTCGTTGCTACGCGTTCCAAGCTCAAGGCTCCTAGCACCAGGTTCCAGGCTGAAGGCTCTAAGCTCAAGGATCCAGGTTAAGGTTAAGTTCCATGCTCCAGGGTAAAGTCTCAAAGATCAAGGATCGGGGTCAATTCCAGGCTGAAGTCACCGGGCTCTTGGCTGCGGCTCCAGGCTCAAGGCGCCATGCTTCAAGCTCTTGGCTCCAGGCTCCAGGCTGGGGTCGGTTTCATGCTCCGGGCTCCATGCTCCGGGGTCAGGGCTCCAGACTCCAGACTTCAGACTCCAGGCTGAAGGCTCCATGCTTAGAGCTCTTGGATCCAGGCTAAAGGCTCCATGGTTGGGGTCAGTTTCAGGCTCCAGGCTCCATGCTTCAGGTTCCGGGCTCAAGGCTCCGGGCTCAGCGTCAGTTTCAGTTTCCGGGCTCCCCGCTCAAGGCTTTGGGCTCCAGGCTCTTTGCATTTGGTCAGTTCCAAGTTCCGGTCTCCAGGTTTTAGGCTCCACATTTCGGGCTCGGGGTCAGTTCAAGGCTGATGGCTCCATAGTCCAGGCTCGTTGCAATGCTTTTCCAGGCTCCAGGCTCCCTTCACCGTGCTCAAGGCTTAAGGCTAAAAGCTCATGGCTCAAGGCTCTGGGTAAGTTCTGTCTCCGGGCTCAAGGCTCATAGCTCAAGACTTGGGGTCAGTTCCACGCTATAGGCTTCCAGGCTCCATGCTCAAGGCCTTCATGGTTCAGGCTCTTGGCTCCAGGCTCCAGGCACAAGGCCTCCAGGCTCAAGGCTCCAGCTCCAGGCTCCTTTCCCAAGGGATCAAGGGTTTGGATTTGGAGTATGTTCGTAGCTCCGGGCTCCAGGCTTTAGACTCATAATACGGGCTCAGTTCTAGGCTACAGGCTCTATTTTCCAGGCTCATGACTACGTGTTCCAGGCTCCATGCACCTTGCTCCAGGCTCATGGTTCAGGGCTCGGGGTCAGTTCCATGCTCCGGGCTCAAGAGTCCAGCCTCAAGGCTCAGAGTCAGTTCATGGCTCCAGTCACCAGGCTCTAGACTCCATGCTCAAGGCTCCATGCTTAAAGCTCTTGGCTCCAGGCTATACACTCAAGGACGAGTGTCAGTTCCAGGCCTCGGGCTCCACACTTCAGGCTCCGGGCTCAAGACTCCGGGCTCAAGGCTCTTGGCATGGGGTCATTTCCAAGTTCCGGTCTCCAGGTTTTTGGCTCCACTTTTCGGGCTTGGGGTCAGTTCCAGGCTACAGGCTCAAAAGTCCAGGTTCGTTTCTATGCGTTCCAGGTTCAAGGCTCCCAGTACAAGGCTCAAAGCTTAAGGCTCAGAGCTCAAGGCTCCAGGCTCGGGGTGAGTTCCATGCTCCGGGCTTAAGGCTCCAAGCTCAAGGCTCTGGGTCAGTTCCAGGCTCAAGTCACAGGGCTCCGGGCTCCGGGCCGGGCTTCAGGCTCCGCGCTCAAGAATCCTGGCTTTTTGTCTTTTCCATGCTATGAGCTCCAGGCTAAAGGCTCCAGACTCCAGGATTGGGGTCAGTTCAAGGCTCCGGGCTGAAGGCTTCAGGCTCCAGGCTCCAGGCTCCAGGCTCCAGGCTCCAGGCTCCAGGCTCCAGGCTCCAGGGTCGGAGTCATTTCCATGCTCCGGGCTCCGGGCTCTGGGCTCCAGGCTCCGGGCTCCGGGCTCCGGGCTCCGGATTCCAGGCTCCGGGCTCCGGGCTCCGGCTCTCTGGCTCCAGGCGCTCCGGGCTACAGGCTCCGCGCTCAAGAATCCTGGCTTTTTGTCTTTTCCAGGCTACTAGCTCCAGGCTAAAGGTTCCAGACTCCAGGACTGGGGTAAGTTCAAGGCTCCGGGCTGAAGGCTCAAGGCTCCAGGCTCCTGGCTCCAAGTTCCAAGCTCAAAGCTCCCGGCTCAAGGCTCCACAATCAAGGCTCTGGGCTAAGGGTAAGCTCCAGGCTCCGGGCTTCAGAATCCAGGCTCCAGGCTCGAATCTCGTCCAGGCTCCAGGCTCCAGCTCCAGGCTCCAGGCTCCAGGCTCCAGGCTCCAGGCTCGGGGTCAGTTCATGGCTCAAGGCTCCAGGCTCTTCTCTCCAGGCTTCGCTCTTCAGGCTCCGGGCTGCGGGCTCCAGGCTCAAGGCTCATGGCTCATGGCTCCAGGCTAAAAGGTGCAAGGCTCCAGGGTCGTTGTTAGTTGAAGGCTCCGTTCTCCAGGCTACTGGCTCCAGACTCCAGGCTCGGAATATGTTTCAGGCTCTTGGCTAAAGGATCCAGGCTCTGCACTCCTGGTTTTGGGTCACTTCAATGTTCCTGGCTCCAGGCTCAAGCTTCTAGGCTCGGTGTCAGTTTCAGGCACCGTACTCCAGGCTCCAGGCTAGAAGCTCAAGGCTCAAGCCTCCAGGCTCCGTGCCCCAAACACCAGGTCATGACTCCAGGTTCCTTGCTGAGGAAAATTTCTAGGCTGGGCTCTTTGCTCCAGGCTCAGTGTCATTTCTAGGCTTTGGGCTCCATGTTCCGTGCACCAGGCTCCAAGCTCCAGGCTCTGACCTCCAGGCTCCAGGCTCCATGCTCTGGGCTTGGGGTCAGTTAAGGGCTCCAGGCTCAAGGCTCCAGGTACCATTTTCAAGGCTCCGGGCTCCAGGCTCCAGGCTCCAGGCTCCAGGCTCCAGGCTCTAGGCTCAAGGCTCAAGGTTCTGCGCTCCATTTTCTGATTTCAAGAATCTCAGCAAGGGTTAAGTTCCATGCTCCGGGCTCAGGGCTAAAGCGTCCAGTCTCCATGCTTCAGATTCCAGGCTCCCTGCTAAAGGCTCATGGCTCCGCGCTCAAGGCTCCGGGCTCCAGGCTTTTGGCTTCAGGTCTTCTTCCAGGGTCTAGGCTCAAGGCTGAAGGTTCAAGGCTCCAAGCTCTAGGCTCAAAGCTCCAGGCTCAAAGCTCAAGGCTCTGAGCTAAAGATCAGTTCCATACTTCGGTCTCCAGGACCCAGGTTTCGGGGTGTATTCCATGGTCTGGCCTTCGGGCTCCAGGCTCCAGGCTTCGGGGTAAATTCCATGCTCGGGGATCCACGCCCCTGGCTCCAGGCTCTGAGAACGGGGTCATTTCCACACTCCGGGCTCCAGAAACCAGGTTCAAGGCTCCACACTCGGGGTCAGTTCCAGTCTCGGGACTCCAGGCTCCGGGGTGAAGGCTCTAGACTCCAGACTCAAGGCTCCAGGCTCAAGGCTCAAGGCTCCAGGCTCCATGTTTCAAGCTCTGGGATGCAGGCTTAAGGCTCCATGCTTGGGGTCAGTTCCAGGCTCCATGCTATAGGCTCAGGGCTCACGGCTCCGGGCTTATTGTCAGTTCCAGGCTCTGGGCTCCCTGCTCAAAGCTCCAGGCTCCGGGCTCCAAGCTCTGGGCCTGGGGTCAGTTCCAAGCTCTGGTCTCCAGGTTTTATGCTCCACATTTCGGGCTCGGGGTCAGTTCAAGGCAAATGGCTCCATTTTCCAGGCTCGTTGCTAGGCGTTCCAGGCTTCAGGCTCCCGGCACCAGGCTCAAGGCTGAAGGCTAAAAGCTCAAGGCTCCAGGCTCAGGGTAAGTTCCTTGCTCCGGGCTAAAAGCTCCAAGCCCAAGGCTTGGTGTCAGTTGCAAGCTCTTGGCTCCAGGCTCCACGCTCAAGGCTGCATGGTTCAGGCTCTTGGCTCCAGGCTCCAGGCTCCAGTTTCCAGGCTCCAGGCTCCAGGCTCTAGGCTCAGGGTCAGTACCAGGCTCAAGGCTCCAGGTTCTACTCTCCAGGCTTCGCTCTCCAGGGTCCGTGCGTCCCCCCTCGAGGTTCCAGGCTCCGGGCTCCAGGCTCCAGGCTCCAGGCTCAAGGCTCAAGGCTCCACGCTCAAGGCTCCAGGCCCCAGGGACTTGGTCAGTTGCAGACTCCGTTATCCAGGCTACCGGCTCAAGACTCTAGGCTCGGGATCAGTTCCAGGCTCCTGGCTAAAGGATCAAGGTTCCGCACTCCAGGCTCCATGTTCCAGGCACAGGGCTCCGGGCTTGGTGTCAGTTCCATGCTCCGGGCACCAAGCTCCAGCCTCTAGACTCGGGGTCAGTTTCAGGCACTGCGCATTGGGCTCCAGGCTCAAGGGTCCATGACCCAAACTCAAGGTCAAGGCTCCAGGTTCCTTGCTGAGGGTCATTTCCAGGCTCCAGTCTCCTTTCCTAAGGGATCAAGGGTTTGGATTTGGAGTATGTTCATAGCTCCGGGCTTCAGGTTTTAGGCTCCATATTTTGGCTCAGTTCCAGGCTAAAGGCTCTACGCTTCAGGCTTGTGACTACACGTTCCAGGGTCCAGGCACCTTGCTCCAGGCTCAAGGCTCCGGGCTCGGGATCAGTTCCATGCTCCAGGCTCAAGACTCCAGGCTCAAGGCTGAGGCAGTTCATGGCTCCAGTCACCAGGCTCTAGACTCCATCCTAAAGGCTCCATGGTTTAAGCTCCAGGCTCCAGTCTCAAGGCTCCAGGCTCCAGGGTTGGGGTCATTTCCATACTCCGGGCTCCAATCTCTATGCTCAAAGCTCTTGGTTGGGGGTCAGGTCCAAGCTCTCTGCACCGGGTTTCATGCCCCAGATTCAAGACTCCATGCTCCATGCTCTGGGCTCTAGGCTCCATGCTCAAAGCTCCGGGCTCCATGATCCATGCTCTAAGCTCCGGGCTCCTTTCTCCGGTCACCAGGCTTAAGGCTTCAGGCTTCAGCCTTCAGGCTTCAGGCTTATGGCTCCGGGCTCAGGGTTAATTCGAGGCTCCGGGCTCCAGGTTTCAGTTTCAGGGTCAGTTTCAGGCTTCGTACTCCATGCTCCGTGCTCAAGGCTGGGTCCGTTCCAGGCTCTGGGTTCCAGCCTCCTACGTCTAGGCTCCGCATTCAATGTTCCGGGCTCCAGGCTCAAGGCACGGGGTCATTTCCAGGCTCCGGTCTCCAAGTTCCCGGACGTGTGGTCAGTTCCAAGCTCCGGGCTCCAGGCTCAGTGCTCCAGGCTCCAAGCTTCAAGTTCCAGGCTTAAGCTTCATGCTCCAAGTTCCAGGCTCGGCGCTCAAGGCTCCGTACTCTTGGCTCTTGGCTCCAGGCTCCGGGCATGGGGTAGGTTCAAAGTTCTGGGATCCAGGCTTCAGGCTCCAGGCTTCGGGTTTGGGGTAAGTTGCAGGCTCCGGGTTTCCATTCCTTGGGCTCAAGACTCCGGGCACGGGGTTATTTCCAGTCTCCGGGCTCAAGACTTTGGGCCTTGGGTCTTCTTCCAAGCTCCAGGCTCCAGGCTCCATGCTCCCGTTTCAAATCTTCCGGCTCAAAGCTCATGGCTCCGGGTTTGGAATCAGTTCCAGACTCCGGGTTCCAGGCCCCAGGTTCCGAAGTCGGGGTCAGTTCCAATTTCGAAGCTCCGGGCTCAAGGCTCCACAATCAAGGATCAAGGCTCTGGGCAAAGGGTAAGCTCCAGGCAACGGGCTCCAGGCTACATTCTCGGGTTAGGTTCCAGTCTCGAGGTTCCTTGCTCTCGGCTCCGGGCTCCAGGCGTTTGGCTTGGTGTCTTCTTCCAGGCTCTAGGCTCCAGGCTCGTGACTCCAGGCTCCAGGCTCAAGGCTCAAGGCTCCAGGCTCCAGGCTCCAAGCTCCAGGCTCGTGATCAGTTCTAGGCTCCAGGCTCTAGGCTCCAGGCTCCAGGCTCCAGGTTCCAGCTTCCAGACTCCAAGCCCATCAATCCAGTATCCGGGCTCCGGATTTAAGGTCAGTTCCATGCTCCAGTCTCCAGGCTCCAGTCTCCAGTTCAGTTCAAGGCTCCAGGCTCCAGGCTCCAAGTTCCAGACTCCAGGCTCCAGGCTCAAGTCTCCAGGCTCAAGGCTCAAAGCTACGGGCATGGAGCCAGTTCCAAGATCCGGTCTCCAGGCGCCAGGCTTCTGGCTAGGGGTAAATTTCAAGCTTGGGGTTCCACACCCAGGGCTCCAGGCTCCAGGCACGGGGTTTTTTCCAGGCTCTGGGCTCCAGGCTTTTGGCTCGGGGTCTTCATCCAGGCTCAAGGCTCCAGGTTAAAGGCTCCCAGCTCAAGGCTCAAAGCTCCAGGCTCAAAGCTCCAGGCTCTGGGCTCAAGATCAGTTCCATACTCGGTCTCCAGGACCCAGGTTTATGGTTCGGGGTGTATTCCATGCTCTGGCCATCGGACTCCAGGCTCCAGGCTTCTGGCTCGGGTAAGTTCCATGCTTGGGGATCCACGCCCTGGCACCAGGCTCTGAGAACGGGGTCATCTTCACACACCGGGCTCCAGAAACCAGGTTCAAGGCTCCACACTAGGGGTGAGTTCCAGGCTCCGGACTCCAGGCTCCTGGGTCAGGGCTCATGACTCATGACTCCTGACTCCATGCTTCAGGCTCCAGGCTTAAAGCACCAGGCTCCAGACTCCAGGCTCCACTCTCCAGGCTCCAGGCTCAAGGCTCCAGGCTCAAGGCTCCAGGCTCCAGGGTCTTGGTCAGTTGCAGACTCCGTTATCCAGGCTACCAGTTCAAGACTCTAGGCTTACGATCAGTTCCAGACTCCTGGCTAAAGGATCCAGGTTCCGCACTCCAGGCTCCTGGTTCCAGGCAAGGGCTCCGGGCTTGGTGTCCATTCCATGCTCTGGGCACCAAGCTCCAGCCTCAAGACTTGGGGTCAGTTTCAGGCACTGTGCATCGGGCTCCATGCTCCAGGCTCCATGACCCAAACTCAGTCAGTTCATGGCTCCAGTCACCAGGCTCTTGATTCCATGCTCAAGACTCCATGCTTCAAGCTCTCTGCTCCAGGTTATAGGCTCAAGGACCAGTGTCAGTTCCAGGCCTCGGGCTCCATATCAGGCTCTGGCTCAAGGCTGGGCTCCAGGCTCCGGGCTCCGGCTCCGGGCTCCGGGCTCCTCCGGGCTCCGGGCTCCGGCCAGGCTCGGTTTAAGTTCCAGGCTTTTTTCTCCCCCCCTCACGGCTCTAGGGTCTGGGCTCCAGGCTCTTGGAATGGGGTCAGTTCATAGTTCCGGTAACCAGGTATTTGGCTCCACTTCTCGGGCTTCGGGTCAGTTCCAGGCTACAGGCTCAAGAGTCCAGGTTCATTTCTATGTGTTCCAGACTCAAGGCTCCCAGTACAAGGCTCAAAGCTTAAGGCTCAGAGCTCAAGACTCCAGGCTCGGGGTGAGTTCCATGCTCCGGGCTTAAGGCTCCAAGCTCAAGGCTTGGGGTCAGTTCTAGGCTCAAGTCACCAAGCTCTAGGCTCTGGGTTCCGGGCTCCAGGCTCCAGGCGCCATGCTTCAAGCTCTTGGCTCCAGGCTCCAGGCACGGGTTCAGTTCCAGGCTCCGGGCTCCATGCTCCGGGGTCAGGGCTCCAGACTCCAATCTCCAGGCTCCAGGCTCCAGGCTCCAGGCTCCAGGCTCCAGGCTCTCGGCTCAAGGCTCCAGGCTCAAGGCTCCAGGCTCAAGGCTCAAGGCTCAAGGCTCAAGGCTCCAGGCTCCAGGCTCAAGGCTCCTGTCTCAGGGCTCAGGGCTCAGGGCTCAGGGCTCAGGGCTCCAGGCTCCAGGCTAAACACTCCAGGCTTCGGGCTGCGGGCTCCAGGTTCAAGACTAAATGCTCCGGGCTCCAGGCTCATGCTCAGGGTCAGTTCCAGGTCCGAGCTTGATTTTTCAGGGTCATGGCTCAACACTCCGGGCTCCAGGCTCCAAGCTCCAATCTCAAGGCTCCAGGCTTTAGGCTCCAGGCTGCAGGCTTCAGGCTCCGTGCTTCGGCATGCGGGCTACGGGCTACGGGCTGCGGGATGCGTGCTGCATGCTTCAGGCTCCAGGCTCAAGACTAAAGGCTCCGGGCTCCAGGCTCCAGGCTCCAGGCATTGGGGTCAGTTCCAAGTTCAAGTCTCCCGGCTTTAGGCGCTAGACTTCTTGCCGGGTAAGTTCTATGCTCCGGGCTCAAGGCTCCAAGCTCAAGGCTCTGGGTCAGTTCAAGGCTCAAGTAACCGGGCTCAAGGCTCCAAGCTCCATGCTCCAGGCACGGGTCAATTCCAGTCTACGGGCTCCAGGGTCCTGCTTAAGGTTCTTGCTTAGCGTCAGTTCTAGGCTCCAAGCACGGGCTCTAGGCTCCACGCTCCTTCCTCCTTGCTCCAGGCCAGGCTCCAGGCTTCAGGCTTCAGGCACGGGGTCAGTTCCAGGCTTTTTTCTGGGCGAGATCCTAGCTCCGGGCTCTTTGAGCCGGCACGGGGAAGTTTGAGGATCTGGGCTCCGAGCTCCAGTCCTTAAAGCGTGGCTAAAAGTTCCGCTCTCCAGGCTCCGCCCTCCAGACTTAAGGCTCAAGGTTATTTGTAAGTGGCAGGCTCCCTTCTCCGGGCTCCGGGCTCCGTGCTCCGGGCTCTTGGCAACGGCCTCCTGGCTCCATGTTTGGGTTCATTTCCAGGCTTACGGGCTCCAGGATCCGGTCTCGTATTTAGTTCCAAGCTCAAGGTTCGGGGCTTCTAGCGACCGGCGAAAGGCAAAAGGAAAACCACAATGCCCAGACCTCTCGGTTTCCCTTATTTTCTGAGTAGAAGAGGCAAAAAGGTTATTTTTCATTTTTCAGACGAGGAGAAGCTTTTCTTTTTTCCACTTTTAAAAAAGAATCTTTTTGTATCAGGGAAAACTTTATGAACTGATAAGACTCGAAAAAAATGGCCATAAAACACTAATTTCTGACTTGGTTTTTGCGTTTTCCTACTTTTCTGAGTAGAAGTGGAAAAAATGTCATTTTTGAGCGTTTCAGACGATAAGAAGGTGTTTTAGTCACTTGTGAGAAAAGGATGTTTTTTCTCAAGCAGAACTTTATGATCTGATAAGACTTTGACAAAAATGCCATAAAACACTTATTTCTGATATGTTTTTTGTGTTTTCATACTTTTCTGACCTTATAGGTAAAAATATCATTTTTGAGTGTTTTACACGATAAGAAGCTGTTTTGGTCACTTTGAGAGAGACAAGGATGTTTTTTTTTGTCAAGCAGAAGTTCATGATTTGAGAATACCTTTACAAAAAAGCCATTAAAAACTTATTTCTGATTTGTTTTTGGTGGTTTCATGCTTTACTGTGTAGAAGAGGCAAAAATGTCATTTTTGAGCGTTTCAGACGATAAGGAGCTGTTTTTGTCACTTTGAGACAAGGATTTTTTTCTGAAGCAAAACGTTAGGAACAGATAAGGCTTTACAAAAATGCCAAAAACAATTATTTCTGACTTGTTTTAGTGTTTTCATACTTTTCTGAGTAGAAAAGGCAAAAATGTCATTTTTGAGCGTTTCAGACGAAAAGAAGCTGTTTTGGTCACTTTGAGAAAAGGATGTTTTTTTCTTAAGCAAAACGTGAGGAACTGATAAGACTTTGACAAAAATACGATAAAACACTTATTTCTGACTTGTTTTTAGTGTTTTCATACTTTTCTGAGTAGAAGAGGCAAAAATGTCATTTTTGAGCGTTTCAGACGAAAAGAAGCTGTTTTGGTCACTTTGAGACAAGGATGTTTTTTTTCTCAAGCAAAACGTTAGGAACTGATAAGGCTTTACAAAATGCCATAAAACAAGTATTTTTGACTTGTTTTTAGTGTTTTCATACTTTTCTGAGTAGAAGAGGCAAAAATGTCATTTTTGAGCGTTTCAAACGAAAAGAAGCTGTTTTGGTCACTTTGAGACAAAGATGTTTATTTTCAAGCAGAACTTCATGATTTGAGAATACTTTTACAAAAAAGCCATAAAACACTTATTTCTCACTTGTATTTTTTGTTTTCATTCTTTTCTGAGAAGAAGAGGAAAAATGTCATTTTCGAGCGTTTCACGCAATAAGAATTTTTTTTGTTTTTTCCACTTTGAGACAAGGACGTTTTTTCAAGACCTGAGAAGAGTTGGACAAAATAGCCATAAAACACTTTTTTTGACTTTTTTTTTTTTTTTTTTCGTTTGTGTGTGTGTTTTTATGCTTTATTGACTATATTGGTAAAAATGTCATTTTCCAGCGTTTCATGGAAGCAGAAGCTGATTTGGTCACTTTTGAGACAAGGTGTTTTTTTCTCAAGCATAAAGTAAAGCTTCACACTTTGTTCTGGCATTTCTCAAACCGCCCCGTGGAGATGGAAATCTTCCTCACATTAAAGCCACACTCTAGCGGAAGAACTCTGTCCATGGTCCTGATTCTTTGTCTTTCTTTCTCTCTTGCTCTCTCTCCTCTTTCCTCCAACCCCCTTCAACCTGCACACTGGCGTGGATGGACAAGGAAGAGCACTGGGAAAGGTCGCACTGACCTCTTTTTTCCAGCCCGTGTGGACTTGTTATTTTTCCAGAGACAGAAAACCGGTTTGCCTAACCCGTTTTTTAAGCTCCAGTTCTTTTCTCGTCTGGAGCTGGATAACGATAAAACATGAACCGTATGTTGAACTTTTTTATTTTTGTGTTCCAGAGAAAACCCCTGAAACCTAACACTTTTTTTTATTTTTAACCTCCGGGGCTTCTCCTCAACTTTAGCCCGAAACCTAACCTTGTTCTAGGTCTGAATCTTTTCCCCTCTCTCCCCTCTCTTCTCTCCGGCCCCCTGAAAGCTGCTCACTGAGTTGCACCTTGAAGCTGCACATTGGCATGCCCTGAGGAGGAGGAACGCCGGGAAACGTCGCGCTGACCCGTGTCAGGATTAGGCCGGGACGGCCGGCGGACCGTGTGGACTCTGTCTTTTTTCCAGGCCTGTGTGGGACTTTGCTATTTTTCCAGATCTGTGTGGGACTTTGTTTTTTTTTTTTCCCAGACAGAACCCCTGTAAGCCTTACCACTTTTTGACCTCTGGTGCTTCTCTCACGTGGAGCTTGATAACGGTAAAACTCAAACCGTCTGTGGCCATTTTTCAGATCTCTGCTCCTCCTTTCCCTGGTCTTACTCTTTTTTTCTTTCTTTCTCCCACTCTTTCCTCCAGCCACCTTAAAGCTGTACACTGAGTTAAGGCATTTTTCAAACCGTCCCGTGGAGACGGAATGCTACCCCACATTGCAGCCACACAGTGGGGGCTTAACTCTGGCCCTCCTTTCCTGTCTTCGGTGTGACTCGGGCTTCTACAAACTGATTGCACTTGCTGTATTTATTGTATTTTCAATGTATTGTAATGGTATTTTATTGTTTTTTAATGGTATTTGAATTGTATTTTTTTTTACTTTTTATTTCTGCTTTGCACTGTAAAGAAGTTTTTGACTGTGTCTGTGAAACGTACTCTTTCAATAAAATTTATTGACTATTTTTCCCACTCTCTGTCTTACTCGGGGGCCCTCTCTCCCCCTTTCTTCATCAGCCACCTTAAAGCTTCACACTTGGACTGAAAATCAAATCCTCTGGCCCGGTTAAGGTTAGGGCTGAGGCCAGGGAAGGGCCGGGGTTTTGGGTCCGGGCTCGGGCTCCGTTCCAGGGTTTAGGGTTAGGGCTGAGGCCAGGGCCAGGGTTGGGGCTCCGGGCTCGGGCTCCGTTCCAGGGTTTAGGGTTAGGGCTTAGGCCAGGGCCAGGGTTGGGGCTCCGGGCTTTGGCTAAGTTCCAGGGTTCAGGTTAGGGCTGAGGTGAGGGTGAGGGTTAGGGCTCCTAGCTTTGGCTTCGTTCCTTGGTTTAGGGTTAGGGCTGAGGCCAGGGCAAGGGTTGGGGCTCCGGGCTCGAGCTAAGTTCCAGGGTTCGGGTTAGGGCTGTGGCCTGGGTGAGGGTAAGGGTTCCGAGCTCCGGCTCAATTTCAGGCTCCAGGCTCTAGGCTCCGGGCTCCGGGCTCCGGGCTCCGGGCTCCGGGCTACAGGCTCCGCGCTCAAGAATCCTGGCTTTTTGTCTTTTCCAGGCTACGAGCTCCAGGCTAAAGGCTCCAGACTCCAGGATTGGGGTCAGTTCAAGGCTCTGGACTTAAGACTCCAGACTCCAGGCTCCAGGCTCCAGGCTCCAGGTTCCAAGTTCGAAGCTCCCGGCTCAAGGCTCCACAATCCAGGCTCTGGGCTAAGGGTAAGCAGGCTCCAGAATCCAGGCTCACGGCTCCAGGCTCAAGGCTCCAGGCTCCAGCTCCAAGCTCCAGGCTCAGGCTCCAGGCTCCAGGCTCCAGGCTCCAGGCTCCAGGCTGGGTTCAGTTCCAGTCTCAAGTTCCTGGCTCCAGGCTCCGGGCTCCAGGCTTTGTGCTTATGTCTTCTTCCAGGCTCTTGGCTCAATGCTCAAGACCCAGGGTCCAGGCTCCAGGCTCGTGATAAGTTCGAGGCTCCGGCTCTTGGCTCTTTGGTCCGGGTTCGGCGTCAGTTCCAGGGTCCGGGCTATAGGTTCCAGGTTCCAGGCTCCAGCCTCATCGATCCAGTATACGGGCTGCGGATTCAGGGTCTGTTCCATTCTCCAGTCTCCGGGCTCAAGTCTCCTGTTCAGTTCAAGGCTCCAGGCTCCAAGTTCCAGACTCCAGGTTTCAAGTCTCCAGGCTCATTGCTCCAGGCTACGGGCATCGAGACAGTTCCAAGTTCCGGTCTCCAGGCGCCAGGCTTCTTGCTCGGGGTAAGTTTCATGTTTGGGGTTCATCACCAGGGCTCTAGGCACCAGGCATGGGGTTTTTTCCAGGCTCCAGGCTTTGGGCTCGGGGTCTTCTTCCAGGGTCAAGGCTCAAGGTTCAAGGCTCCCAGCTCCAGGCTCAGAACTCCAGGCTAAAAGCTCAAAGCTCAAGGCTCTTGGCTCAAGATCAGTTCCCTACTCCGGTCTCAAGGACGCAGGTTTCTGGTTCGGGGTGTATTCCATGCTCTGGCCTTCGGGCTCAAGGCTCCATGCTTCGGGCTCGGGGTAAGTTCCATGCTCGGGGATCCACGCCCCTTTCTCCAAGCTCTGAGAACTGGGTCATTTCCACACCGGGCTCCAGAAACCAGTTTCAAGGCTCCACACTCAGGGTGAGTTCCAGGCTCCGGACTCCAGGCTCCGGGGTGAGGGCTCCAGACTAGACACTCCAGGCTCTTAGCTCCAGGCTCCAGGCTCAAGGCTCCAGGCTCCGCTCTCCAGGCTCCATGTTTCTAGCTCTGGGATGCAGGCTTAAGGCTCCATGTTTGGGTTAGTTCCAGGCTCCATGCTTAAGGCTCCAGGCTCGAGGCTCCGGGTTCAGTGTCAGTTCCAGGCTCCGGGCTCCCGCTCAAAGCTCCAGGCTCGGGCTCTGGGCTCGGGCTCCGGGCTCCGGGCTCCGGGTTCCAGGTTCCGGGCTCCGGGCTCCGGGCTCCGGGCTCCGGGCTCCAGGCTCTTGGCCTGGGGAAATTTCCAAGCTCTGGTCTCCACATTTCTGGCTTGGGGTCAGTTCAAGGCAAATGGCTCCATTTTCCAGGCTCATTGCTATGCGTTTCAGGCTCCCGGCACCAGGCTCAAGGCTGAAGGCTGAAGGCTAAAGGCTCCAGGCTCGGGTAAGTTCCTTGCTCCGGGCTCAAATCTCCAAGCTCAAGGATTCGGGTCAGTTCCATGCTCTAGGTTCCAGGCTCAGTGCTCAACGCTGCATGGTTCAGGCTCTTTGCTCCAGGCTCCAGGCTAAAGGCTCTAGGCTTAAGCCTTGTTTTTTAAGGGATCAAGGCTTTGGGCTTGGAGTAGGTTCGTAGCTCCGGGCTCCAAGTTTACGGCTCCATATTTCGGGCTCAGTTTCAGGATGTAGGCTCTATGCTCCAGGCTTGTGACTACGCGTTCCAGGCTCCAGTCACCGTGCTCTAGGCTCAAGGCTCCGGGCTCAAGGTTCCAGCCTCGGGGTCAGTTCCATGGGCTCAAGGCTCAAAGCTCATGGCTCTGGGTCAGTTCAATGCTCTTGGCTCCAGGCTCCATGCTCAAGGCTGCATGGTTTTGGCTCTTGGCTCAAGACTCAAGGCTCTTGGCTCAAGGCAAGGCTCAAGGCTCAAGGCTCCAGGCTCCAGGCTCCAGGCTTCAGGCTCATGCTCCAGGCTCAGGCTCCAGGCTCCAGGCTCCAGGCTCCAGGCTCGGGGTCAGTTCCAGGCTCAAGGCTCCAGGTTCTTCTCTCCGGCTTCGCTCTCCAGGCTTCGGGCTGTGGGCTCATGGCTACAGGCTCATGGCTCCAGGTTATAGGCTCCAGGGTCGGGGTAAGTTCCAGGCTCCGGGCTCCATGCTTAAGGCTCTGGGCTAAAGGCTCCGGGCGCAGGATCAGTTCCAGGCTCTGTGACTTCCCTCGAGGCTCAAGGCTCCGGGCTCCAGGCTCCAGGCTCAAGGCTCCAGGCTCAAGGCTAAAGGTTCAAGGCTCAGGGCTCCAAGCTTCATGTTCAAGGCTCAAGGGATTAGACTCCAGGCTTCAGGCTCCAGTCTCCAGGATCGTCATCAGTTCGAGGCTCCGGGCTCTAGGCTCTAGGGTCCGGGTTAAGTGTCAGTTCCAAGTTCTGGGCTCCAGGTTCCAGGGTTCCAGGTTCCAGGTTCAAGTTTCAGGCTCCAGGCTCATCGATCCAGTATACGGGCGGATTTAGGGTAAGTTCCATGCTCACGGCTCCAGACTCTATGGCAGTTCCAGGCCCAGGGCTCCATACTATAAGGTTCCAGACCTCCAGTCTTGGGTTAGAATCCAGGCTCCGGGGTCCGGGCTCAGGTCTCCAGGCTCCGGGCTCCAGGCTACCAGGCTCAAGGCTCCAAGCTCCTGGTTCTGATCTCAGGGTTCCGGGCTCAGGGTCAGATCCATGCTCCAGCTTCCAGGCTCCAGGCTTCAGGCTCAAGGCTCTTGGTCAGTTACAGGCTCCAGGCTCTAGGCTTTTGGCTTAAGGCTCCAAGCACCAGGTTCCCAGCTACATGCTCGGGGTCAGTTCCAGGCTCCGGGCTTCAGGCTTCAGGCTCAGGGATCCAGGCTCCCGGCTCAGTGTCAGTTCCAGGCCCCGGTCTCCGGGCACAAGGCTTCAGACTCCGGGCTCGGGGTCAGTTTCAGGCTCCGTGCTCCAGGCTCCAGTCATGGGGTCAGTTCGAGGCTCTGGGCTCCAGGCTCTGGGCTCCAAGCTCAAGGCTCCGTGCACAACGCTCGTGGCTCAAGACTCTGCGCTCCGTGTTCCGGGCTCGTGGTCAATTCCAGACTCCGCGATCAATGATCCAGGATCCAGACTCGTGGTCAGTTTTTTTTCTCCGGGCTCCAGGCTCCAGGCTCAAGGCTCCAGGCTTAGACTCCGGGCTCCAGGCTATTGTTTCGGGGTCAGTTCCAGGCTCTGGGCTCAAGGTTCTGTGCTCGGGGTTTGTTCAAGGATCTGGGCTCCGAGCTCAAGTCTTTAAGCTGTGGGCTCCAGGCTCCACCCTACATGCTCCATGCCCCAAACTCCAGGTCAAGGCTCCAGGTTCCTTGCTCAGGGTCATTTCCAGGCTGCGGAGTCCGGGCTCAAGGCTCCAAGCTCATGGCTCCGTGCTCCATGCTCTAGGCTCGGGGTCAGTTCCAGGCTCCGGGCTCAAAGCTCCATTCTCAGGTTGAGTTCCACTCCTGAGTTTTCTGGCTCCAGGCTCCAGGCTCCGGGCTCCAGGCTTTGGGCTCTGGGTCTTCTTCCAGGCTCCAGACTCCAGGCTCTAGCCTCCAGGCTCCAAGCTCCATGCTCCGCGCTCCAGGCTATTGGCTCGTAATCAGTTCCAGGGTCCGGGCTCCAGGTTCCAGATTCAGGGTTCGGGGTCAGTTCAAGGCTCTTGGCTCAAGGCTCTGCGATACAGGCTTTGGGCTCATGTCTTCTTCCAGGCTCTAGACTCAAGGCTCCTTTTTCCAGGCTCAAGGCTCCAGGCAGGGGGGCCGGTTCCGAGTTCCGGTCTCCTGGCTTCAGGCTCCAGGCTTCTGGCTCAGTGTAAGTTCCATGCTTGGGGTTTCATGCCCCAGGGCTCCAGACTCCGGGCACGGGGTTTTTTCCAGGCTCCGGGCTCCAGGCTTTGGGCTCGGGGTCTTCTTCCAGGCTCTTGGCTCCCGGCTCCCGGCTCAAGGCTCACAGCTCCAGGCTCAAAGCTCCAGGCTCTGGGCTCGGGATCAGTTCAAGGCTCCGGGCTCTAGGACCCAGGTTTCGTGTTCGGGGTGTATTCCATGCTCCTTCCTATGGGCTCCAGCCTCCAGGCTCCGGGCATTGGGTCAGGTCCAAGTTCCGTTCTCCAGGCTTCAGGCTCCAGGCTTCGGGCTCGGGGTAAGTTCCATGCTCAGGGTTCCACACCCTGAGCTCCAGGCTCTTGGAACGGGGTCATTTCCATGCTCCGGGCTCCAGAATCCAGGCTCCGGACTCGGGGTCAGTTCCAGGCTCCAGATTCCAGCTCCAAGCTCAAGTTTCTGTGCTCGGGGTCAGTTCCAGGCTCCGCGCTCCACGTTCCATGTTCCGGGCACAGGGCTCCGGGCTTGTTGTCATTTCTTGGCTCCGGGCTCAAAGGTCCAGACTTAAGGTCAGTTCCAGGCTTTGGGCTCCAGGCTCAGGGCACACGGCTCCATGCTACGGGCTCCAGGCTTGGAGTAAGTTCCAGGGTTCGGGCTCCAGGCTCAGGGATCAAGGCTTCATGTTCATGGTCAGTTCAAGGTTCAGGGTTCTTTCCTCCGGGCTCGGGGTCAGTTCGAGTATCTGGGTTCCGGGCTCCAGTCTTTAAGCTCTGGTCTCTAGACTCTACACTCCAGGCTCCAGGCTCTAGGCTCCAGGCTCAAAGCTCCAGGCTCAAAGCTCCAGGCTCAAAGCTCCAGGCTCTAGGCTAGGGATCAGTCCAAGGCTCCAAGCTCCAGGACCCAGGTTTCTGGGTCGATGTGTATTCCATGCTCTACCCATCAGGCTCCAGCCTCCAGGCTCTGGGCATTGGGTCAGGTCCAAGTTCCTGTCTCCAGGCTCAAGGCTTTGGTCTCGGGGTAAGTTCCATGCTCGGGGTTCCATGCCCTGGGCTCCAGGCTCCTGGAACGGGGTCATTTCCACGCTCCGGGCTCCAGAATCCAGGCTCCAGGCTCCAGGCTCCGGACTCGGGGTCTGTTCCAGGCTAAGGGCTCAAGGCTCAAGGCTCAAGGCTCTAGGCTCCAGGCTCTAGGCTCCAGGCTCCATGCTCTGGGGTCAGGGCTCCACATTCCAGGCTCCAGGCTCCAGGCTCTGCTCTCCAGGCTCTGGGCTGCAGGCTCGAGGGTCTGGGGTCCGGGCTCCAGGCTCCAGGCTCCAGAGTCAGAGTTAGGGCTGTGGGTTGAGGCTGTTTTCCAGGGTTCAGGTTATAGCTTAGGCAAGGGTTAGGGCTACAGGCTTGGGCTCAGTTCCAGGATTAGGGTTAGGGCTCAGTTCCGAGACAAGGGTAAGGGCTCCGGGCTTCTGCTCAGTTCCAGGGAAAGGGTTAGGGCTTTGGCCAGGGTCAGGTTTAGGGCTCAGAGCTCGTGCTCAGTTCTGGGCTCCAGGCTCCGGGCTCTGGAGTCAAGGCTCTGCGCTCCTGGCTCGGGGTCAGTTCCAGGCTCTGGGCTCAAGGCTCCGCACTCTGGGCTCCGGGCTCCAGAATCCTGGCTTTTGGTCTTTTCCAGGCTCCAGGCTAAAGGCTCCAGACTTCAGGCTTGGGGTCAGTTCCAGGCTCCAGGCTCCAGGCTAAAGGCTCCAGACTCCACGCTCAAGACTCCAGGCTCCGTGGTCAGGGTCATTTCCATGCTCTTGGCTCCAGGCTCAAAGCTCTTGGCTCAGGGTCAGTTCCAGGCTCCAGGCACCGGGCTCCAGGCTCCAGGCTCCAGATTCAAGGCTCCATGCTCCAAGTTCCGTGCTCTTGGCTCTGTGCTCCGGGCTCCGGACTCCAGGCTCCATGCTCCAAGCTCCGTCCTCTAGACTCCGGGCTCCAGGCTCAGGGCTCCAGGCTCAGGGTCAGTTTCAGGTTCTGGGTTCCAGCCTCCTGCGTCTAGGCTCTGCACTCAAGGCTCTGGGCTCAAGACTCAATGCACGAGGTCATTTCTTGGCTCCGGTCTCCAATGTCCAGACTTGGGGTAAGTTCCATACTCCGGGCTCAAGGTTCCTGGTTCCAAGCTCAGGGCTCCGGGCTTGGGTTCAGTTCCATGCTCTGGGCTACAGGCTCCAACCTCTAGCCTAGGGCTCAGTTCAAGGCTCCGGGCACCGGGCTCCAGGTTCCAGGCTCCACGCTCCATACTAAGGGCTCGGGGAAAGTTCAAGGCTCCAGGCTCAAGGATCAAGGCTCCAGGTTCCTTGCTCAGGGTCCTTTCCTGGCTCCGGGCTAAAGGCTCCGGTCTCCCGGCTCCGGGCTCAGTGTCATTCAAGGCTCTGAGCTCCAGGCCCCAGGTTCTGAGTTCGGGGTCAGTTCCAAGCTCAAGGCTCCAGGCTCCGCAATCAAGGATCAAGGCTCCAGGCTCGGGGTCAGTTCCAGGCTCCGGGCTCCAAGCTTTGGGCTCTGGGTCTTCTTCCAGGCTCCAGACTCAAGGCTCTAGCCTCCAGGCTCCATGCTCCGCGTTGAAGGCTATGGGCTTGTAATCAGTTCCAGGGTCCGGGCTCCAGGCTCCAGGTTCCAGATTCAGGGTTCGGGGTCAGTTCAAGGCTCTTGGCTCAAGGCTTTATGATCCAGGCTTTGTGCTCGGTGTTTTTTTCCAGGCTCTTGACTCCGGGCTTGGGTTAAGTTCCAGGGTCATGGTTCCGGGCTCCGGGCTCCGGGCTCAGTGATACAGGATCTTCGCTCCAGGCTTTTGGATCTGGGCTCAGGGCTCCGGATTTTTGGTCAGTTCAATTCTCTGGACTCAAGGCTCCAGCCTCTAGACTCGGGGTAAGATCCAGGCTCCTGGCACCGGGCTCCACGCTCCAGGCTGTGGGCTACAGGCTAAAGGTTCAAGGTTCAAGCCTCAAGGCTCCAGGGTCCAAACTCAGGGTCAAGGGTCCGGGCTCCATGTTTAGGGTTGGTTCCAAGCTCCGGGCTCCAGGCTCAGGACTCCAAGCTCCATGCTCAAGGCTCAAGGCTCTGGGTAAGTTCCAGAATTCCGGCACCGGGCTCTAAGCTCCAGTTTCAAGGCTCCATGCTTCAAGTTCTTGGCTCCAGGCTCCAGGCTCAGGGTCAGTTCTAGGCTCCGGGCTCCAGGCTCCAGGCTCCGGACTCCAGGCTTAAGGCTCCGGGCTCCAGTTTCCGGGCTCAGTGTCATTTCCAGGCTCCGGGCTCAGGGCTCCAGGCTCCAGGCTCCAACCTCCAAGCTCCAGGCTCCATGCTCAAGGTTCTGGGCTCCAGGCTCCAGGCTCAGCGCTCATGGCTATGGGCTCCCTTCTCCAGGCTCCAGGCTCCTTTCATGGGGTCAGTTCAAAGTTCTGGTATCCAGGCAAAAGGTACCAGGCTTCGGGCCTTGGATAAGTTCCAGGCTCCGGGTTCCACACCCATGGCTCAAGGCTCAAGGAACAGGGTTATTTCCAGTCTCCGGGCTCCAGGCTTTTTGCTTTGGTTTTTAGGTCTTCTGCCAGGCTCCAGGCTCCATGCTCCATGCTCCCGGCTCAAAGCTCCAGGCTAGAAGCTCATGGCTCCAGGCTTGGGATTACTTCAAAGCTCCGGGCTCCAGGATCCAGGCTCCGAGTTTTGGGTAAACTCCAGGCTAAGGGCTCCTTGCTTAATTCTCGGGTTCAGTTCCAGTCTCGAGGTTCCTGGCTCCAGGCTCTGGGCTCGAAGCTTTGGGCTCGGGGTCTTCTTCCAGGGTCCAGGCTCCTGACTCCAGGCACCAGGCTCAAAGCTCCAGTCTCCAGGCTCCGTGCTCCAGGCTTTTGGCTCATGATCAGTTTCAGGCTGTGGGCTCCGGGCTCCAGGTTAAGGGTTTAGGGTCAGTTCTAGGCTCCGTGCTCCAGGCTCCGTGATCCAGGCTTTGGGCTCAGTGTCTTCTTCAAAGCTCCAGACTCCAGGCTCCGCGCTCCACACGCTCTTGGCTCGTGATCAGTTGGAGGATCTGGGCTCTGGGCTAGAGTCTTTATGCTCTGGGCTCTGGGCTCTTGGCTCTGGGCTCCGTGCACCAGGATCTGTGCTCCAGGCTCACGGCTAGAGGCTCCAAGCTCCAGGTTCGATGCTCCAGGCTCCAGACTCTTGGTCAGTTCCAGGCCCATTGCTCCATACTATAGGTTCCAGACTCCAGGCTTGGGGTTAGTTCCAGGCTCCGGGGTCCTGGCTCAGGTCTCTAGGCTCCAGGCTCAAGGCTCAAGGCTCCAAGCTCCTGGTTCTGATCTCAGGGTTCCGGGCTCAGGGTCATATCCATGCTCCGGCTTCCAGGCTCCAGGCTTCAGGCTTCAGGCTTCAGGCTCAAGGCTCTTGGTCAGTTAAAGGCTCCGGGTTCAAGGCTTTGGGCTTAAGGCTCCAAGCTCCAGGTTCCAGGCTACATGCCTTGGGTCAGTTCCAGGCTCCGGGCTTCAGGCTCAGGGATCCAGGCTCCCGGCTCAGTGTCAGTTCCAGGCCCCGGTCTCCGGGCACAAGGCTTCAGACTCCGGGCTTGGGGTCAGTTTCAGGCTCCGTGCTCCAGGCTCCAGTCATGGGGTCAGTTCGAGGCTCTGGGCTCCAAGCTCAAGGCTCTGTGCACAACGCTCGTGGCTCAAGACTCTGTGCTCCGTGTTCCGGGCTCGTGGTCAATTCCAGACTCCGCGATCAATGATCCAGGATCCAGACTCGTGGTCAATTTTTTTTCTCCGGGCTCCAGGCTCCAGGCTCAAGGCTCCAGGCTCCAGGCTTAGACTCCGGGCTCCAGGCTCCAGGCTCCAGGCTCCAGGCTATTGTTTCGGGGTCAGTTCCAGGCTCTGGGCTCAAGGTTCTGTGCTCGGGGTTTGTTCAAGGATCTGGGCTCCGGGCTCAAGTCTTTAAGCTGTGGGCTCCAGGCTGCACCCTACATGCTCCATGCCCCAAACTCCAGGTCAAGGCTCCAGGTTCCTTTCTCAGGGTCATTTCCAGGCTGCGGAGTCCGGGCTCAAGGCTCCAAGCTCATGGCTCCGTGCTCCATGCTCTAGGCTCGGGGTCAGTTCCAGGCTCCGGGCTCAAAGCTCCATTCTCAGGTTGAGTTCCACTCCTGAGTTTTCTGGCTCCAGGCTCCAGGCTTTGGGCTCTGGGTCTTCTTCCAGGCTCCAGACTCCAGGCTCTAGCCTCCAGGCTCCAAGCTCCATGCTCCGCGCTCCAGGCTATTGGCTCGTAATCAGTTCCAGGGTCCGGGCTCCAGGTTCCAGATTCAGGGTTCGGGGTCAGTTCAAGGCTCTTGGCTCAAGGCTCTGCGATACAGGCTTTGTGCTCGGTGTTTTTTTCCAGGCTCTAGACTCCGGGCTCGGGTTCAGTTCCAGGCTCTTGGCTCCGGGCTCCGGGCTCCGGGCTCCGGGCTGCGGGTTCAGTGATACAGGATCTGTGTTCCAGGCTCTTGGATCCGGGCTCAGGGCTCTGGATTTTTGGTCAGTTAAATCCTCTGGGCTCAAGGCTTCGGGCTCCGGGCTCCGGGCTAAATCATACAGGATCTGTGTTCCAGGCTCTTGGATCCGGGGTCAGGGCTCTGGATTTTTGGTCAGTTCAATTTTCTGGGCTCAAGGCTCCAGCCTCTAGACTCGGGGTCATATCCAGGCTCCTGGCACTGGGTTCCACGCTCCAGGCTTTGGGCTACAGGCTGAAGGTTCCAGCCTCAAGGCTCCAGGGTCAAAATTAAGGGTCAATGGTCCGGGCTCCATGTTTAGGGTCAGTTCCAAGCTCCGGGCTCCAGGCTCAAGACTCCAAGCTCCGTGCTCAAGGCTCAAGGCTCTAGGTCAGTTCCAGAATCCAGGCACCGGGCTCTAGGCTCCAGGTTCAAGGCTCCATGCTTCAAGTTCTTGGCTCCAGGCTCCAGGCTCAGGGTCAGTTCTTGGCTCCGGGCTCCAGGCTCCGGACTCCAGGCTTAAGGCTCCGGGCTCCAGGTTCCGGGCTCAGTGTCATTTCCAGGCTCCGGGCTCAGGGCTCCAGGCTTCAACCTCCAAGCTCCAGGCTAAATTATCCAGGTTCCGGGCTCCAGGCTCAGCGCTCCAGGCTCTGGGCTCTGTTCTCCAGGCTCCAGGCTCCTTTCATGGGGTCAGTTCAAAGTTCTGGGATCCAGGTTTCAGGTACCAGGCTTCGGGCCTTGGGTAAGTTCCAGGCTCCGGGTTCCAAACCCTGGGCTCAAGGCTCCAGGCACGGGGTTATTTCCAATCTCTGGGCTCCAGGCTTAGGGTTTTAGGTCTTCTGCCAGGCTCCAGGCTCCATTCTCCCGGCTCAAAGCTCCAGGCTCAAAGCTCATGGCTCCAGGCTTGGGATTACTTCAAAGCTCCGGGCTCCAGGATCCAGGCTCCGAGTTTTGGGTCAACTCCAGGCTAAGGGCTCCTGGCTTAATTCTCGGGTACAGTTCCAGTCTCGAGGTTTGTGGCTCCAGGCTCTGGGCTCGAGGCTTTGGGCTCGGGGTCTTCTTCCAGGCTCCAGGCTGCAGGATCAAGGCTCCAGGCTCCAGACTCCAGGCTCCAGGCTCCAGGCTCAAAGCTCCAGGCACCAGGCTCACAGCTCCAGGCTCCAGGCTCCCTGCTGCAGGCTTTGGGCTCATTATCAGTTTCAGGCTGTGGGCTCCAGGCTCCAGGTTCAGGGTTTAGGGTCAGTTCTAGGCTCCGTGCTCCAGGCTCCGCGATCCAGACTTTGGGCTCAGTGTCTTCTTCAAAGCTCCAGACTCCAGGCTCCAGGGTCCGCGCTCCACACACTCTTTGCTCGTGATCAGTTCGAGGATCTGGGCTCTGGGCAAGAGTCTTTATGCTCTGGGCTCATGGCTCCGTGCACCAGGATCTGTGCTCCAGGCTCACGGCTCAAATCTCCAAGCTCCAGGTTCGATGCTCCAGGCTCCAGACTCTTTGTCAGTTCCAGGCCCAGTGCTCCATACTATAGGTTCCAGACTCCAGGTTTGGGGTCAGTTCCAGGCTCCGGGGTCCTGGCTCAGGTCTCCAGGCTCCAGGCTCAAGGCTCCAAGCTCCTGGTTCTGATCTCAGGGTTCCGGGCTCAGGGTTAGATCCATGCTCCATCTTCCAGGATCCAGGCTCCAGGCTCAAGGCTCTTGGTCAGTTTCAGGCAACAGGCTCAAGGCTTTGGGCTTAAGGCTCCAAGCTCCAGGTTCCAGGCTACATGCTCGGGGTCAGTTCCAGGCTCCGGGTTTCAGGCTTCAGGCTCAGGGATCCAGGCTCCCGGCTCAGTGTCAGTTCCAGGCTCCGGTCTCCGGGCACCAGGCTTCAGACTCCGGGCTCTGGGTCAGTTTCAGGCTCCGGGCTCCAGGCTCCAGTCATGGGGTCAGTTCGGGGCTCTGGGCTCCAGGCTCAAGGCTCCGTGCACAAGGCTCGTGGCTCAAGGCTCAAGACTCTTCGGTCCGTTCTCCGGGCTCGGGGTCAGTTCCAGACTCCGCGATCAAGGATCCAGGATCCAGACTCGTGGTTCGTTTTTTTCTCCGGGCTCCGGGCTCCGGGCTCCGGGCTCCGGGCTCCGGGCTCTGGGCTCTGGGCTCCGGGCTCCAGGCTCAAGGCTCCAGGCTTATTCTCTGGGCTCCAGGCTCCAGGCTCTTGTTTCAGGGTCAGTTCCAGGCTCTGGGCTCAAGGTTCTGTGCTTGGGGTTAGTTCGAGGATCAGGGGTCCAGGCTCCACGCTCCACGCTCCGTGCTCCAGGCGCCATGCCCCAAACTCCAGGACAAGGCTCCAGGTTCCTTGCTCAGGGTCATTTCCAGGCTGCGGAGTCCGGGCTCAAGGCTCTAAGCTCAAGGCTCCGTGCTCCATGCTACAGGCTCGGGGTCAGTTAAGGGCTCCGGGCTCCAGGCTCCGGGTTCCGGGTTCCGGGCTCCAAGCTCCAAGCTCGTGGCTCCAGGTTCCATTCTCCGGTTTCCAGAATCCCGGCTTGGGTTAAGTTCCAGGCTCCAGGCCCAGGGCAAAAGCCTCCTGTCTCCAGTCTTAAGATTCTGGGCTCCTTGCTCAAGGCTCAAGGCCCTACCCTCAAGGCTTCGGGCTTTGTGTCACTTCTATTCTCCGGGTTCAAGGCTTCGGGCTAAAGGCTTCGGGTTTTGGTCAGTTCCATTCTACAAATTCCAGGCTTCAGGCTCCAGGCTTTCGGCTCTGGGTATGTTCCAGGCTGCGGGCTCCAGGTACCGGGCTCCAGGCTCCCCTTTCGGGGTTTTTTAAAGGCTCCTGTATTCAGGCTTTGGACTCGGTGTCAGGTCCAGGCTCAAGGCTCCAGGCTCTGGTTTCGGGGTCAGTTCCAGGCTCCGGGCTCTAAGGCTCCGGGCTCAAGGTTCTGTGCTCGGGGTCAGTTCCAGGCTCCGGGCTCATGGCTCAAGGCTCGGGGTCAGTTCGAGAATCTGGGCTCCGGGCGCAAGTCTTTAAGCTGTGGGCTCTAGGCGCCACGCTCCAGGGTCCGTGCCTCAGTCTCAAGGCTTCAGGCTCCAACCTCCAGGTTCCATGCTCCAGGCTCTTTGTCAGTTCCAGGCTCCGGGCTCCAAGCTCCAGGCTCTGCGCTCAAGGCTCCGGATTCGTGATCAGTTCCAGGCTCCAGGCTCCAGGTTCCGGGTTCAGGGTCAAGTTCAAGGCTCCGGGCTTTGGTGTCCAGGCTCTGAGATCAAGGATCCAGGATCCGGACTCGTGGTTAGTTCTTTGCTACAGGCTCCAGGCTCCAGATTTCAGGCTGCAGGCTCCAGGCTTAGACTCCGGCCTCCAGTCTCCAGGCTCAAAGCTCCATGCTCATGGCTCTATGCTCGGGGCTCCAGGCCCCAGTTTTGGGGTCAGTTCCAGGCTCCGGGCTGCGGGCTCCAGGCTCCAGGCTCCTTGCTCTGGGCCTGGGGGCCGGTTCTAAATTCCGGTTTCCTGGCTTCAGGCTCCAGGCTTCTGGCTCGGGGTAAGTTCCATGTTTGGGGTTTCACGCCCAGGGCTCCAGGCTCCGGGCACGGGGTTTTTTAAGGATCCTGGCTCATGGCTTTGGGCTTGGTGTCTTCTTCCAGGCTTAAGGCTATAGGCTCAAGGCTTCTGGCTCTAGTCTCAAAGCTCCAGGCTCTGGGCTCGGGATCAGTTCAAGGCTCCGGGATCCAGGACCCAGGTTTCAGGTTTTTGGTGTATTCCATGCTCTGGCCTTCGGGCTCCAGGCTCTGGGCATTGGGTCAGGTCCAAGTTCCTGTCTCCAGGCTTCAGGCTTGAGGTAAGTTCCATGCTCGGGATTCCACGCCCTGGGCTATAGGCTCTTGGAACGGGGTAATTTCCACGCTCCGAGCTCCAGAATCCAGGTCGCAGGCTCCGGATTCTGAGTCCGTTCCAGGCTCCGGGCTCCAGGCTTCAGGCTCCAATCTCACAGCTCAGTGCTCCGAGCTCCAGGCTCGGGGTCTTTTCCAGTCTCCGGACTCCAGGGTCCTGGCTCAAGGTTTTGTGCTCATGGTCAGTTCCAGGCTCCGGGCTCCAGGCTCCAGGCACGGGGTTATTTCCGGCCTCCAGACTCCAGGCTCAAGGCTCTGGACTTTGGGTCAGTACAAGGCTTTGGGCTCCCGGCTCCCAGCTCCTGGTTCCATGCTCCAGGCTCCAGGGTCAAGGATCAAGGTTCTGTTCTCTGTGTCAGTTCCAGGCTCCGTGCTCCACGCTCCGTGCTCCAGGCTCCATGCCCCAAACTCCAGGTCAAGGCTCCAGATTCCTTGCTAAGGGTCATTTCCAGGCTGCGGAGTCCGGGCTTCTGGCTCCAAGCTCCAGGCTCCATGCTCTAGGCTCGGGGTCAGTTAAGGGCTCCGGGCTCCGGGCTCCGGGCTCCAACCTCCAAGCTCCAGGCTCCATTCTCCGGTTTCCAGAATCCCGGCTTGGGTTCAGTTCCAGGCTCCAGCCTCAGCCCTAAAGCCTCCTGTCTCCAGTCTTCAGATTCCGGGCTCCCTGCTCTAGGCTACGCCCTCAAGGGTCCGGGCCCAAGGCTTCGGGTTTTGTGTCACTTCTATTCTCCGGGTTCCAGGCTTCAGGCTCAAGGCTTCGGGCTCTGGGTCAGTTTAAGGCTCCAGGCTCCAGGTACCAGGCTCCAGGCTCCCCTTTCGGGGTTAGTTTGAGGCTCTGGTATCCAGGCTTTGGACTCGGTGTCAGTTCCAGGGTCCAGGATCCAGGCTCCAGTCTCCAGGCTCCAGGCTCCAGGTACCTTGTTCTAGGCTCAAGGCTCCAGGATCCAGGATCCAGGATCCAGGATCCAGCCTCGGTGTCAGTTCCACTCTCCGGGCTCAAGACTCAAGGCTCAAGGCTCAGGGTCAGTTCATGGCTCCAGTCACCAGGCTCTAGACTCCAGGCTCCATGCTTCAAGCTCCTGGTTCAAGGCTATAGGCTCAAGGCTCAGGGTTTTTTCCAGGCTCCGGCCTCCATGCTTCAGGCTCCGGGCTCAAGGCTCTTTTCTCAGTGTGGGTTCCAGGCTCCAGGCTCATGGATTTCGGCTAGGGGCTCCGGGCTCCGGGCTCCGGGCTCCGGGCTCCGGGCTCCGGGCTCCGGGCTCCGGCTCCGGCTCCGGGCTCCGGGCTCCGGGCTCCGGGCTCCGGGCTCCAAGCACTGGGTTTGGGGTCAGTTCCAAGTTCCGGTCTCCACGTTTTGGGCTCCACATTTCGGGCTTTGGGTCAGTTCCAGGCTCCAGGCTCGTTGCTACGCGTTCCAGGCTGAAGGCTCCAAGTGATAAGCTCCAGGCTCGGGGTACATTCCATGCTCCGTGCTCAAGGCTCCAAGCTCAAGGGTCGGGGTCAGTTCCCAGCTCTGGGTTCTTTGTTCTGGGCTCCAGGCTCAAGGCTCTGGGTAAGTTCCTTGCTCCAGGCACCGGGCTCCAGGCTCCAAGTTCAAGGCTCCATGCTTCAAGCTCAAGGCTCCAGGCTCCCTGCTCCAGGCAACAGGCTCCAGGCTCGTGGCTCCGCGTTCCAGGCTCAAGGCTCCAGGCTCGTGGTCAGTTCCAGGCTCCCTGCTCCATGCAACAGGCTCCAGGCTCAACGATTCCGGCTCCATGTTTGGGGTCATTTCCAGGCTACGAGCTCTAGGCTCCGGTCTCGTTTTCGGCTCAAGTCTCCAGGCTCCGGGCTCCTTGAGCTGGGCTACGGGCTAAAGGCTTACCTCAAGGCCCAGACCTCTTGGTGAACCCATGTACCACACACTTCAGAACTTTTTGCGGTGGATCTGAGAACAGTGAAATCCCAGGCCCGGAAAGAACTGCACCCATCGTAAAATGTGGGAGAAAAAAAAAAAAAAAAAAAAAAAAAAAAAAGAAAGAAGAAGAAGAAATTGACTTAGATTTCATTTTTTAGTGTTTCACAAGAAAGGAAGCTGTTTTTGTCACTTTGAAACTAGGATGTTTTTTTCCTCAAAGACAACTTCATGAACTGAAAAGATTCGAACAAAACAGCAATAAACAAATCATTTTTGACTTGTTTATTTTTGGCTTCTTTTCTCGGTAGAAGAGGCGAAAATTTCATTTTTGAGCGTTTCACGCGATAAGAAGCTGTTTTGGTCACATTGAGACTAGGATGTCTTTTTCTAAAAGAAAACTTCATGAACTGAAAAAAACTGGAACAAAACAGTTATAAACCTATTATTTCTGACTTGTTTTGAGTGTTTTCCTTCTTTTCTGAGTAGAAGAGTCAAAAATGTCATTTTTGAGCGTTTCACGCGATAAGAAGCTGTTTTGGTCACTTTGAGACAAGGATGTTTTTTCTCAAGCAGAATTTCGTGACATGAGAAGACTTTTATAAAAAAGCCATAAAACACCTTTTTCTGACTTGTTTTTAGGGTTTTCCTTCTTTTCTGAAGAGAAGAGGCAAAAATGTCATTTTATAGCGTTTCAGACGATAAGAGGCTGTTTTGGTCACTTTGAGACAAGGATGTCTTTTCTCAAGCAAAACTTCATGAACTGTTAAGAATTTGAACAAATAAGCCATTAAGCACTTTTTTCTTACTTGTTTTTAGTGTTGTCATGCTTTACTGATTATATAGGAAAAAATGTCATGTTTGAGCGTTTTACACGGTAAGAAGCTATTTTGGTTACTTTGAGACAAGGATGTTTTTTCAAAAGCAGAAATTCATTATCTGAGAAGACTATGACAAAACAGCCATAAAACACCTTTTTCTGACTTGTTTTTAGTGTTTTCCGTCTGTTTTGAGTAGAAGAGGCAAAAATGTCCTTTTTGGGCGTTTCCGACGATAAGAAGCTGTTTTGGTCACTTTGAGACAAGGATGTATTTTCTCAATCAAAACTTCATGAACTGATAAGAATTTGAACAAATAAGACATTAAGCACTTTTTTCTTACTTGCTTTTAGTGTTGTCATGCTTTACTGATTATATAGGGAAAAAAATGTCATTTTTGAGCGTTTTACACGGTAAGAAGCTATTTTGGTCACTTTGAGACAAGGATGTTTTTTCACAAGCAGAACTTCATTATCTGAGAAGACTATGACAAAACAGCCATAAAACACCTATTTCTGACTTGTTTTTAGTGTTATCCGTCTGTTTTGAGTAGAAGAGGCAAAAATGTCCTTTTTGAGCGTTTCAGACGATAAGAAGCAGTTTTGGTCACTTTGAGACAAGGATGTTTTTTCTTAAGCGGAACTTCATGATCTTAGAAGACTATGACAAAACAGCCATAAGCCACTTATTCCTGACTTGTTTTCAGTGTTTTCTTTCTTTACAGAGTAGAAGAGGCAAAAATGTCATTTTTGAGCGTTTCAGACGGTAAGAAGCTGTTTTATGTCACGTTGAGAAAGTAATTTTTTTTTTCTCAAAGAAATCTTGATAAACTGAAAAGACTCGAACAATAAAGCCATAATTGACTTTTTTCTGACTTGTTTTTTGCGTTTATCTACTTTTCACTGTAGAAGAGGAAAGAATGTCATTTTTGAGCGTTTCAGACGATAAGAAGCTGTTTTGGTCATTTTGAGACAAGGATGTTTTTTCACAAGCAGAACTTCATTATCTCAGAAGAATTTGAACAAAAAAGCCCTGAAACACCTATTTCTGACTTGTTTTTAGTGTTTTCTTTGTTTACTGGGTAGAAGAGGTAAAAATGTCATTGTTGAGCGTTTTGAGCGATAAGAAGCTGTTTTGGTCACTTTGAGACAAGGATTTTTTTTCTCAAGCAGAACTTCATGATACGACGTTGAAATAATAGCCACTTATTCCTGACTTGTTTTTAAAATTTTTCTGCTTTTGTGAGTAGAGCCAGTAAAAATGTCATTTTGAGCGTTTCACTTCAAGAGAAGCTGTGGGACTTGTCAATTTCCATCCATCCATTCTCTTCCGCTTATCCGGGGCCGGGTCGCGGGGGTAACAGTCTAAGCAGGGATGCCCAGACTTCCCTCTCCCCAGACACCTCCTCCAGCTCTTCCGGGGGGATCCCGAGGCGTTCCCAGGCCAGCCGAGAGACATAGTCTCTCCAACGTGTCCTGGGTCTTCCCCGAGGTCTCCTCCCGGTGGGACATGCCCGGAACACCTCCCCAGGGAGGCGTCCAGGAGGCATCCGAAACAGATGCCCGAGCCACCTCAGCTGTCAATTTTTCCAGCCTTAATCTTACTTTTTTTTTTTTTTTTTTTTTTTTTTTTTTTAAAGACAGAACCCTGGTTGGCTTAACCCCCCCCTGTTTTTTTTTTTTTTTTTTTTTAACCTCCGGTTCTTTTCCTCACCTGAAGCTTGAAACTTAATCTCCTGGCCCAATCTAACTCTTTTTATTTTTATTTTTTTTCTGTCTCGTTCCCCGTCTCTTCCTTCCAGCATCCTTAAAGTAGCACACTGAGATCTTTCATTTTTCAAACTACCCCAGTGGAGACGGAAGTCTTCCCCACCCTGTTCCAAACCCAGGGGTTTGAACTCTTCTCCTCCTGGCCTAGTCTGACGTTTTTTTCTCTTTCTCCTCCTCTTTTCTCTCCAGTATCCCTAAAGCTTCACACTTAGTTCTTGCATTTTCAAACCACCCCGTGGAGAAAGAATGCTGTCTTACATTGCAGCCACACACTAGTGGAAGAACTCTGTCCATGGTCCTGAGATTCTTTTTCTTTCTTTCTCTCTCGCTCTTTCTCTCCCTCGTTCCTCCAACCCCCTTAAAGCTGCACACTGGCGTGCATGGACGTGGAAGAACACTTGGAAATGTCGCACTTACTGGTCGAACCCCGACCGGAACGGCTGGTGGACGGTGTGGACTCTGTCTTTTTTCCAGCCTGTGTGGGACATTGTTATTTTTCCAAAGACAGAACACCGGTTAGCCTGACCCCTTTTTTAACCTCCGGTTCTTTTGTCATCTGGAGCTGGATAACGATAAAATAGTAAATGTCATTTTTGAACGTTTCACTTCAAGAGAAGCTGTGGGACTTTTCCTCATCTGAAGCTGGAAACCTAATCTCCTGGCTCCAGGCACGGGGTCATTTCCAGGCAACGGGCTCCAGACTTCAGGCTCCCAGCTCTGGACTCGGGGTCTGTACAAGGCTTCGGGCTCCCGGCTCCAGGCTCCCGGCTCCATGCTCCGGGCTCCAAGGCTTCAAACCAAGGTTCGGTGCTCGGGGTTTATTCCAGGCTCCGCGCTGCAGGCTCCATGTTCCCTGAGCAGGGTTCCGGGTTCGTGGTCATTTCTAGGCTCCGGGCTCCAAGGTCCGGACTTGGGGTCAGTTCCAGTTTCCAGGCTCAAGGCTCACGGCTCCAGGCTCCGTGCATGAGGTTAGTTCAAAGTTGTGGGATCCATGTTTCAGGCTCCAGGCTTCTGGCTCGGGGTAAGTCCCAGGCTCCGGGTTCCACGCCTTGGGCTCAAAGCTCTGGACACGGGGTTATTTCCAGGCTCCGGGCTCCAGGCTTTGGGCTTTAGGTGTTCTTCCAGGCAAAGTTATTATTCTAAATGAAAATGAACGAAATGACGACAACTAAAATTGAACAAAAACATTTTCGTCAACTGAAATAAATAAAAACTCTAATTAAAAGAAAAAAACGATAACTAACTGAAACTGTATTGTTTGGTTACAAAACTAACTAAAACGTATAAAAATTATGTGTAAAATTCCCTTCGTTTTCGTCTTTGTAAATGTCGGATTCATATGAAATTCATTTATTTCGCTCCAGCAGTTTGAGCTAGTAGCACCATACGACACTACACAGTCTGTCATGTCTGGTCATTTGCGGTTTCCAGTCGTCTTCTGGTCCCCACTCTACCTGGAACATACAGACTAAAGCTGGGACACAGCAGCACAGTCCTGTCTGGGATTTACTTTAGTGATGAGTTGGTTCCTTTTTTTTTTTCTTTCTTTGCACTCACTGTGTGTGCGCGTGAGTGACAGAGAAAGAGCGGAGCAAAACGACAAAGTCATATATACTCCAGTATAGTATATATTTTTCTATCTGGTTTAACTGCTGGTTAGCTGGTTTATATTTTTCTTTCTGGTTTAACTGCTGGTTAGCTGGTTTAAATGTTTCTTTCTGGTTTAACTGCATGCTGCTTCGTGCATCTCCTTTCACGCTTTGTACATCATTGTTTTCACGTAATTTACGTTGTGTATGGATCAAACACACCCCCCCAACCTGCTATAGGGAATTTATACATCATAATGTACATTTGTTCGTGTCTCTGCTCAGTCAATGAGCCGCCCTAACCCGACCCCCAAATAAAGTGTCCAGAGTAACCCCCTGATTCGCGCCGCACTAATTTCTTTGAATAGGATGGTGAAGAAGATAAAATTTATGACATAACTAAAAGTAATACTAAACTAAACTAAACTAAACTAAACTAAAAGTAAGCATTCAGAAAAAAAAAAAAAAGATAACTAATAAAAACAAGCAAGCATGCTCACAAAACTAATGAAAACTAACTGAATAATAAAAAAAAAAAAAGTCAAAACTAAATAAACCTAAAATATGATTAAAAATCCAAAACCATTCTAATCTTGCTTCCATGCTCCCGGCTCCATGCTCCCGGCTCAAAGCTCCAGGCTCAAGGCTCATTGCTCCGGGCTCAGGATCAGGTCCAGGCTCCGGGCTCAAGGCCCCAGGTACTGTGTTCGGGGTCAGTTCCAAGCTCAAAGCTCCGGGCTCCAGGCTCGGAAATAAAGAATCCAGGCTCTGGGCTCCAGGTTCTTTGATCCGGGCTCCATTCTTGGGTTCAGTTATTGTTTCGAGGTTACTGGCTCCATGCTCCAGGCTCCGGGCGCCAGGCTTTGGGCTCGGGGTCGTTTTCCAGGCTCCAGACTCAAGGCTCCTTGTTCCAGGCTCAAGGCTCCAGGCAGGGGGGCCGGTTCTGAGTTCCGGTCTCCTGGCTTCAGGCTCCAGGCTCCAGGCTCCAGGCTCCAGGCTCCAGGTTCCAGGTTCCAGGCTCCAGGCTCCAGGCTCCAGGCTTCTGGCTCAGTGTAAGTTCCATGCTTGTGGTTTCATGCCCCAGGGCTCCAGCCTCCGGGCACGGGGTTTTTTCCTTGCTCCGGGCTCCAGGCTTTGGGCTCGGGGTCTTCATCCAGGCTCTAGGCTCCCGGCTCCAGTCTCACAGCTCCAGGCTCAAAGCTCCAGGCTCTGGGCTCAGGATCAGTTCAAGGCTCCGGGCTCCAGGACCCAGGTTTCGTATTCGGGGTGTATTCCATGCTCTGGCCTGTGGGCTCCAGCCTCCAGGCTCCGGGCATTGGGTCAGGTCCAAGTTCTGTTCTCCAGGCTTCAGACTTCGGGCTCGGGGTAAGTTCCATGCTCAGGGTTCCACGCCCTGAGCTACAGGCTCTTGGAACGGGGTCATTTCCACGCTCCGGGCTCAAGAATCCTGGCTCCGGACTCGGGGTCAGTTCCAGGCTCCAGATTCCTGGCTCCAAGCTCAAGTTTCTGTGCTTGGGGTCAGTTCCAGGCTCTGCGCTCCACGCTCCTTGTTCCGGGCACAGGGCTCCGGGCTTGTTGTCATTTTTTGGCTCCGGGCTCCAAGGTCCAGACTTAAGGTCAGTTCCAGGCTTTGGGCTCCAGGCTCAGGGCACACGGCTCCATGCTACGGGCTCCAGGCTTGAAGTAAGTTCAAGGGTTCGGGCTCCAGGCTCAGGGATCAAGGCTCCATGTTCAAGGTTCAGGGTTCTTTTCTCCGGGCTCGGGGTCAGTTCGAGTATCTGGGTTCCGGGCTCCAGTCTTTAAGCTCTGGTCTCTAGACTCTACACTCCAGGCTCCAGGCTCTAGGCTCCAGGCTCAAAGCTCCAGGCTCAAAGCTCCAGGCTCTGGGCTCGGGATCAGTTCAAGGCTCCGGGCTCCAGGACCCATGTTTCAGGGTCGATTTTTATTCCATGCTCTGCTCATCAGGCTCCAGCCTCCAGGCTCCGGGCATTGCGTCCGGTCCAAGTTCCTGTCTCCAGGCTTCAGGCTCCAGGCTTCGGTCTCGGGGTAAGTTCCATGCTCGGGGTTCCATGCCCTGGGCTCCAGGCTCCTGGAACGGGGTCATTTCCACGCTCCGGGCTCCAGAATCCAGGCTCCAGGCTCCAGGCTCCAGGCTCCAGGCTCCGGACTCGGGGTCTGTTCCAGGCTAAGGGCTCCAGGCTCAAGGATCAAGGCTCAAGGCTCCAGGCTCCAGGCTCCAGGCTCTGGGGTCAGGGCTCCACATTCCAGGCTCCAGGCTCTGCTCTCCAGGCTCTGGGCTGCAGGCTCGAGGGTCCGGTCTCCAGGCTCCAGGCTCCAGGCTCCAGGCTCCAGAGCCAGAGTTAGGGCTCCGGGTTGAGGCTCAGTTCCAGTGTTTAGGTTATGGCTGAGGCCAGGGTAAGGGCTCCAGGCTTGGGCTCAGTTCCAGGATTAGGGTTAGGGCTCAGTTCCAAGACCAGGGTAAGGGCTCCGGGCTTAGGCTCAGTTCCAGGGTAAGGGTTAGGGCTTTGGCCAGGGTCAGGTTTAGGGCTCAGAGCTCGTGCTCAGTTCCAGGCTCCAGGCTAAAGGCTCTAGGCTCTGGGCTCCAGGTTCCGGGCTCCGGAGTCAAGGCTCCGCGCTCCTGGCTTTTGGTCAGTTCCAGGCTCTGGGCTCAAGGCTCCGCACTCTGGGCTCCGGGCTCCAGAATCCCGGCTTTTGGTCTTTTCCAGGCTCCAGGCTCCAGGCCAAAGGCTCCAGACTTCAGGCTTTGGGTAGGTTCCAGGCTCCAGGCTAAAGGCTCAAGACTCCACGCTCCAGGTTCAAAGCTCATGGCTCCAGGCTTGGGATTACTTCAAAGCTCCGGGCTCCAGGATCCAGGCTCCGAGTTTTCGGTCAACTCCAGGCTAAGGGCTCCTGGCTTAATTCTCGGGTTCAGTTCCAGTCTCGAGGTTCCTGGCTCCAAGCTCTGGGCCCGAGGCTTTGGGCTCGGGGTCTTCTTCCAGGCTCTAGGCTCCAGACTCCAGGCACCAGGCTCAAAGCTCCAGTCTCCAGGCTCCGTGCTCCAGGCTTTGGGCTCATGATCGGTTTCAGGCTGTGGACTCCGGGCTTCAGGTACAGGGTTTAGGGTCAGTTCTAGGCTCCGTGCTCCAGGCTCCGCGATCCAGGCTTTGGGCTCAGTGTCTTCTTCAAAGCTCCAGACTCCAGGCTCCAGGCTCCAGGCTCCGCGCTCCACACGCTCTTGGCTCGTGATCAGTTGGAGGATCATGGCTCTGGGCTAGAGTCTTTATGCTCTGGGCTCTTGGCTCCGTGCACCAGGATCTGTGCTCCAGGCTCACGGCTCAAGGCTCCAAGCTCCAAGCTCCAAGCTCCAGGTTCAATGCTCCAGGCTCCAGACTCTATGTCAGTTCCAGGCCCAGTGCTCCATACTATAGGTTCCAGACTCCAGGCTTGGGGTTAGATCCAGGCTCCGGGGTCCGGGCTCAGGTCTCCAGGCTCCGGGCTCCAGGCTCAAGGCTCAAGGCTCCAAGCTCCTGGTTCTGATCTCAGGGTTCCGGGCTCAGGGTCAGATCCATGCTCCAGCTTCCAGGCTCCAGGCTTCAGGCTCAAGGCTCTTGGTCAGTTACAGGCTCCAGGCTCTAGGCTTTTGGCTTAAGGCTCCAAGCACCAGGTTCCCAGCTACATGCTCGGGGTCAGTTCCAGGCTCCGGGCTTCAGGCTTCAGGCTCAGGGATCCAGGCTCCCGGCTCAGTGTCAGTTCCAGGCCCCGGTCTCCGGGCACAAGGCTTCAGACTCCGGGCTCGGGGTCAGTTTCAGGCTCCGTGCTCCAGGCTCCAGTCATGGGGTCAGTTCGAGGCTCTGGGCTCCAGGCTCTGGGCTCCAAGCTCAAGGCTCCGTGCACAACGCTCGTGGCTCAAGACTCTGCGCTCCGTGTTCCGGGCTCGTGGTCAATTCCAGACTCCGCGATCAATGATCCAGGATCCAGACTCGTGGTCAGTTTTTTTTCTCCGGGCTCCAGGCTCCAGGCTCAAGGCTCCAGGCTTAGACTCCGGGCTCCAGGCTATTGTTTCGGGGTCAGTTCCAGGCTCTGGGCTCAAGGTTCTGTGCTCGGGGTTTGTTCAAGGATCTGGGCTCCGAGCTCAAGTCTTTAAGCTGTGGGCTCCAGGCTCCACCCTACATGCTCCATGCCCCAAACTCCAGGTCAAGGCTCCAGGTTCCTTGCTCAGGGTCATTTCCAGGCTGCGGAGTCCGGGCTCAAGGCTCCAAGCTCATGGCTCCGTGCTCCATGCTCTAGGCTCGGGGTCAGTTCCAGGCTCCGGGCTCAAAGCTCCATTCTCAGGTTGAGTTCCACTCCTGAGTTTTCTGGCTCCAGGCTCCGGGCTCCAGGCTTTGGGCTCTGGGTCTTCTTCCAGGCTCCAGACTCCAGGCTCTAGCCTCCAGGCTCCAAGCTCCATGCTCCGCGCTCCAGGCTATTGGCTCGTAATCAGTTCCAGGGTCCGGGCTCCAGGTTCCAGATTCAGGGTTCGGGGTCAGTTCAAGGCTCTTGGCTCAAGGCTCTGCGATACAGGCTTTGGGCTCATGTCTTCTTCCAGGCTCTAGACTCAAGGCTCCTTTTTCCAGGCTCAAGGCTCCAGGCAGGGGGGCCGGTTCCGAGTTCCGGTCTCCTGGCTTCAGGCTCCAGGCTTCTGGCTCAGTGTAAGTTCCATGCTTGGGGTTTCATGCCCCAGGGCTCCAGACTCCGGGCACGGGGTTTTTTCCAGGCTCCGGGCTCCAGGCTTTGGGCTCGGGGTCTTCTTCCAGGCTCTTGGCTCCCGGCTCCCGGCTCAAGGCTCACAGCTCCAGGCTCAAAGCTCCAGGCTCTGGGCTCGGGATCAGTTCAAGGCTCCGGGCTCTAGGACCCAGGTTTCGTGTTCGGGGTGTATTCCATGCTCCTTCCTATGGGCTCCAGCCTCCAGGCTCCGGGCATTGGGTCAGGTCCAAGTTCCGTTCTCCAGGCTTCAGGCTCCAGGCTTCGGGCTCGGGGTAAGTTCCATGCTCAGGGTTCCACACCCTGAGCTCCAGGCTCTTGGAACGGGGTCATTTCCATGCTCCGGGCTCCAGAATCCAGGCTCCGGACTCGGGGTCAGTTCCAGGCTCCAGATTCCAGCTCTAAGCTCAAGTTTCTGTGCTCGGGGTCAGTTCCAGGCTCCGCGCTCCACGTTCCATGTTCCGGGCACAGGGCTCCGGGCTTGTTGTCATTTCTTGGCTCCGGGCTCAAAGGTCCAGACTTAAGGTCAGTTCCAGGCTTTGGGCTCCAGGCTCAGGGCACACGGCTCCATGCTACGGGCTCCAGGCTTGGAGTAAGTTCCAGGGTTCGGGCTCCAGGCTCAGGGATCAAGGCTTCATGTTCATGGTCAGTTCAAGGTTCAGGGTTCTTTCCTCCGGGCTCGGGGTCAGTTCGAGTATCTGGGTTCCGGGCTCCAGTCTTTAAGCTCTGGTCTCTAGACTCTACACTCCAGGCTCCAGGCTCTAGGCTCCAGGCTCAAAGCTCCAGGCTCAAAGCTCCAGGCTCAAAGCTCCAGGCTCTAGGCTAGGGATCAGTCCAAGGCTCCAAGCTCCAGGACCCAGGTTTCTGGGTCGATGTGTATTCCATGCTCTACCCATCAGGCTCCAGCCTCCAGGCTCTGGGCATTGGGTCAGGTCCAAGTTCCTGTCTCCAGGCTCAAGGCTTTGGTCTCGGGGTAAGTTCCATGCTCGGGGTTCCATGCCCTGGGCTCCAGGCTCCTGGAACGGGGTCATTTCCACGCTCCGGGCTCCAGAATCCAGGCTCCAGGCTCCAGGCTCCGGACTCGGGGTCTGTTCCAGGCTAAGGGCTCAAGGCTCAAGGCTCAAGGCTCTAGGCTCCAGGCTCTAGGCTCCAGGCTCCATGCTCTGGGGTCAGGGCTCCACATTCCAGGCTCCAGGCTCCAGGCTCTGCTCTCCAGGCTCTGGGCTGCAGGCTCGAGGGTCTGGGGTCCGGGCTCCAGGCTCCAGGCTCCAGAGTCAGAGTTAGGGCTGTGGGTTGAGGCTGTTTTCCAGGGTTCAGGTTATAGCTTAGGCAAGGGTTAGGGCTACAGGCTTGGGCTCAGTTCCAGGATTAGGGTTAGGGCTCAGTTCCGAGACAAGGGTAAGGGCTCCGGGCTTCTGCTCAGTTCCAGGGAAAGGGTTAGGGCTTTGGCCAGGGTCAGGTTTAGGGCTCAGAGCTCGTGCTCAGTTCTGGGCTCCAGGCTCCGGGCTCTGGAGTCAAGGCTCTGCGCTCCTGGCTCGGGGTCAGTTCCAGGCTCTGGGCTCAAGGCTCCGCACTCTGGGCTCCGGGCTCCAGAATCCTGGCTTTTGGTCTTTTCCAGGCTCCAGGCTAAAGGCTCCAGACTTCAGGCTTGGGGTCAGTTCCAGGCTCCAGGCTCCAGGCTAAAGGCTCCAGACTCCACGCTCAAGACTCCAGGCTCCGTGGTCAGGGTCATTTCCATGCTCTTGGCTCCAGGCTCAAAGCTCTTGGCTCAGGGTCAGTTCCAGGCTCCAGGCACCGGGCTCCAGGCTCCAGGCTCCAGATTCAAGGCTCCATGCTCCAAGTTCCGTGCTCTTGGCTCTGTGCTCCGGGCTCCGGACTCCAGGCTCCATGCTCCAAGCTCCGTCCTCTAGACTCCGGGCTCCAGGCTCAGGGCTCCAGGCTCAGGGTCAGTTTCAGGTTCTGGGTTCCAGCCTCCTGCGTCTAGGCTCTGCACTCAAGGCTCTGGGCTCAAGACTCAATGCACGAGGTCATTTCTTGGCTCCGGTCTCCAATGTCCAGACTTGGGGTAAGTTCCATACTCCGGGCTCAAGGTTCCTGGTTCCAAGCTCAGGGCTCCGGGCTTGGGTTCAGTTCCATGCTCTGGGCTACAGGCTCCAACCTCTAGCCTAGGGCTCAGTTCAAGGCTCCGGGCACCGGGCTCCAGGTTCCAGGCTCCACGCTCCATACTAAGGGCTCGGGGAAAGTTCAAGGCTCCAGGCTCAAGGATCAAGGCTCCAGGTTCCTTGCTCAGGGTCCTTTCCTGGCTCCGGGCTAAAGGCTCCGGTCTCCCGGCTCCGGGCTCAGTGTCATTCAAGGCTCTGAGCTCCAGGCCCCAGGTTCTGAGTTCGGGGTCAGTTCCAAGCTCAAGGCTCCAGGCTCCGCAATCAAGGATCAAGGCTCCAGGCTCGGGGTCAGTTCCAGGCTCCGGGCTCCAAGCTTTGGGCTCTGGGTCTTCTTCCAGGCTCCAGACTCAAGGCTCTAGCCTCCAGGCTCCATGCTCCGCGTTGAAGGCTATGGGCTTGTAATCAGTTCCAGGGTCCGGGCTCCAGGCTCCAGGTTCCAGATTCAGGGTTCGGGGTCAGTTCAAGGCTCTTGGCTCAAGGCTTTATGATCCAGGCTTTGTGCTCGGTGTTTTTTTCCAGGCTCTTGACTCCGGGCTTGGGTTAAGTTCCAGGGTCATGGTTCCGGGCTCCGGGCTCCGGGCTCAGTGATACAGGATCTTCGCTCCAGGCTTTTGGATCTGGGCTCAGGGCTCCGGATTTTTGGTCAGTTCAATTCTCTGGACTCAAGGCTCCAGCCTCTAGACTCGGGGTAAGATCCAGGCTCCTGGCACCGGGCTCCACGCTCCAGGCTGTGGGCTACAGGCTAAAGGTTCAAGGTTCAAGCCTCAAGGCTCCAGGGTCCAAACTCAGGGTCAAGGGTCCGGGCTCCATGTTTAGGGTTGGTTCCAAGCTCCGGGCTCCAGGCTCAGGACTCCAAGCTCCATGCTCAAGGCTCAAGGCTCTGGGTAAGTTCCAGAATTCCGGCACCGGGCTCTAAGCTCCAGTTTCAAGGCTCCATGCTTCAAGTTCTTGGCTCCAGGCTCCAGGCTCAGGGTCAGTTCTAGGCTCCGGGCTCCAGGCTCCAGGCTCCGGACTCCAGGCTTAAGGCTCCGGGCTCCAGTTTCCGGGCTCAGTGTCATTTCCAGGCTCCGGGCTCAGGGCTCCAGGCTCCAGGCTCCAGGCTCCAACCTCCAAGCTCCAGGCTCCATGCTCAAGGTTCTGGGCTCCAGGCTCCAGGCTCAGCGCTCATGGCTATGGGCTCCCTTCTCCAGGCTCCAGGCTCCTTTCATGGGGTCAGTTCAAAGTTCTGGTATCCAGGCAAAAGGTACCAGGCTTCGGGCCTTGGATAAGTTCCAGGCTCCGGGTTCCACACCCATGGCTCAAGGCTCAAGGAACAGGGTTATTTCCAGTCTCCGGGCTCCAGGCTTTTTGCTTTGGTTTTTAGGTCTTCTGCCAGGCTCCAGGCTCCATGCTCCATGCTCCCGGCTCAAAGCTCCAGGCTAGAAGCTCATGGCTCCAGGCTTGGGATTACTTCAAAGCTCCGGGCTCCAGGATCCAGGCTCCGAGTTTTGGGTAAACTCCAGGCTAAGGGCTCCTTGCTTAATTCTCGGGTTCAGTTCCAGTCTCGAGGTTCCTGGCTCCAGGCTCTGGGCTCGAAGCTTTGGGCTCGGGGTCTTCTTCCAGGGTCCAGGCTCCTGACTCCAGGCACCAGGCTCAAAGCTCCAGTCTCCAGGCTCCGTGCTCCAGGCTTTTGGCTCATGATCAGTTTCAGGCTGTGGGCTCCGGGCTCCAGGTTAAGGGTTTAGGGTCAGTTCTAGGCTCCGTGCTCCAGGCTCCGTGATCCAGGCTTTGGGCTCAGTGTCTTCTTCAAAGCTCCAGACTCCAGGCTCCGCGCTCCACACGCTCTTGGCTCGTGATCAGTTGGAGGATCTGGGCTCTGGGCTAGAGTCTTTATGCTCTGGGCTCTGGGCTCTTGGCTCTGGGCTCCGTGCACCAGGATCTGTGCTCCAGGCTCACGGCTAGAGGCTCCAAGCTCCAGGTTCGATGCTCCAGGCTCCAGACTCTTGGTCAGTTCCAGGCCCATTGCTCCATACTATAGGTTCCAGACTCCAGGCTTGGGGTTAGTTCCAGGCTCCGGGGTCCTGGCTCAGGTCTCTAGGCTCCAGGCTCAAGGCTCAAGGCTCCAAGCTCCTGGTTCTGATCTCAGGGTTCCGGGCTCAGGGTCATATCCATGCTCCGGCTTCCAGGCTCCAGGCTTCAGGCTTCAGGCTTCAGGCTCAAGGCTCTTGGTCAGTTAAAGGCTCCGGGTTCAAGGCTTTGGGCTTAAGGCTCCAAGCTCCAGGTTCCAGGCTACATGCCTTGGGTCAGTTCCAGGCTCCGGGCTTCAGGCTCAGGGATCCAGGCTCCCGGCTCAGTGTCAGTTCCAGGCCCCGGTCTCCGGGCACAAGGCTTCAGACTCCGGGCTTGGGGTCAGTTTCAGGCTCCGTGCTCCAGGCTCCAGTCATGGGGTCAGTTCGAGGCTCTGGGCTCCAAGCTCAAGGCTCTGTGCACAACGCTCGTGGCTCAAGACTCTGTGCTCCGTGTTCCGGGCTCGTGGTCAATTCCAGACTCCGCGATCAATGATCCAGGATCCAGACTCGTGGTCAATTTTTTTTCTCCGGGCTCCAGGCTCCAGGCTCAAGGCTCCAGGCTCCAGGCTTAGACTCCGGGCTCCAGGCTCCAGGCTCCAGGCTCCAGGCTATTGTTTCGGGGTCAGTTCCAGGCTCTGGGCTCAAGGTTCTGTGCTCGGGGTTTGTTCAAGGATCTGGGCTCCGGGCTCAAGTCTTTAAGCTGTGGGCTCCAGGCTGCACCCTACATGCTCCATGCCCCAAACTCCAGGTCAAGGCTCCAGGTTCCTTTCTCAGGGTCATTTCCAGGCTGCGGAGTCCGGGCTCAAGGCTCCAAGCTCATGGCTCCGTGCTCCATGCTCTAGGCTCGGGGTCAGTTCCAGGCTCCGGGCTCAAAGCTCCATTCTCAGGTTGAGTTCCACTCCTGAGTTTTCTGGCTCCAGGCTCCAGGCTTTGGGCTCTGGGTCTTCTTCCAGGCTCCAGACTCCAGGCTCTAGCCTCCAGGCTCCAAGCTCCATGCTCCGCGCTCCAGGCTATTGGCTCGTAATCAGTTCCAGGGTCCGGGCTCCAGGTTCCAGATTCAGGGTTCGGGGTCAGTTCAAGGCTCTTGGCTCAAGGCTCTGCGATACAGGCTTTGTGCTCGGTGTTTTTTTCCAGGCTCTAGACTCCGGGCTCGGGTTCAGTTCCAGGCTCTTGGCTCCGGGCTCCGGGCTCCGGGCTCCGGGCTGCGGGTTCAGTGATACAGGATCTGTGTTCCAGGCTCTTGGATCCGGGCTCAGGGCTCTGGATTTTTGGTCAGTTAAATCCTCTGGGCTCAAGGCTTCGGGCTCCGGGCTCCGGGCTAAATCATACAGGATCTGTGTTCCAGGCTCTTGGATCCGGGGTCAGGGCTCTGGATTTTTGGTCAGTTCAATTTTCTGGGCTCAAGGCTCCAGCCTCTAGACTCGGGGTCATATCCAGGCTCCTGGCACTGGGTTCCACGCTCCAGGCTTTGGGCTACAGGCTGAAGGTTCCAGCCTCAAGGCTCCAGGGTCAAAATTAAGGGTCAATGGTCCGGGCTCCATGTTTAGGGTCAGTTCCAAGCTCCGGGCTCCAGGCTCAAGACTCCAAGCTCCGTGCTCAAGGCTCAAGGCTCTAGGTCAGTTCCAGAATCCAGGCACCGGGCTCTAGGCTCCAGGTTCAAGGCTCCATGCTTCAAGTTCTTGGCTCCAGGCTCCAGGCTCAGGGTCAGTTCTTGGCTCCGGGCTCCAGGCTCCGGACTCCAGGCTTAAGGCTCCGGGCTCCAGGTTCCGGGCTCAGTGTCATTTCCAGGCTCCGGGCTCAGGGCTCCAGGCTTCAACCTCCAAGCTCCAGGCTAAATTATCCAGGTTCCGGGCTCCAGGCTCAGCGCTCCAGGCTCTGGGCTCTGTTCTCCAGGCTCCAGGCTCCTTTCATGGGGTCAGTTCAAAGTTCTGGGATCCAGGTTTCAGGTACCAGGCTTCGGGCCTTGGGTAAGTTCCAGGCTCCGGGTTCCAAACCCTGGGCTCAAGGCTCCAGGCACGGGGTTATTTCCAATCTCTGGGCTCCAGGCTTAGGGTTTTAGGTCTTCTGCCAGGCTCCAGGCTCCATTCTCCCGGCTCAAAGCTCCAGGCTCAAAGCTCATGGCTCCAGGCTTGGGATTACTTCAAAGCTCCGGGCTCCAGGATCCAGGCTCCGAGTTTTGGGTCAACTCCAGGCTAAGGGCTCCTGGCTTAATTCTCGGGTACAGTTCCAGTCTCGAGGTTTGTGGCTCCAGGCTCTGGGCTCGAGGCTTTGGGCTCGGGGTCTTCTTCCAGGCTCCAGGCTGCAGGATCAAGGCTCCAGGCTCCAGACTCCAGGCTCCAGGCTCCAGGCTCAAAGCTCCAGGCACCAGGCTCACAGCTCCAGGCTCCAGGCTCCCTGCTGCAGGCTTTGGGCTCATTATCAGTTTCAGGCTGTGGGCTCCAGGCTCCAGGTTCAGGGTTTAGGGTCAGTTCTAGGCTCCGTGCTCCAGGCTCCGCGATCCAGACTTTGGGCTCAGTGTCTTCTTCAAAGCTCCAGACTCCAGGCTCCAGGGTCCGCGCTCCACACACTCTTTGCTCGTGATCAGTTCGAGGATCTGGGCTCTGGGCAAGAGTCTTTATGCTCTGGGCTCATGGCTCCGTGCACCAGGATCTGTGCTCCAGGCTCACGGCTCAAATCTCCAAGCTCCAGGTTCGATGCTCCAGGCTCCAGACTCTTTGTCAGTTCCAGGCCCAGTGCTCCATACTATAGGTTCCAGACTCCAGGTTTGGGGTCAGTTCCAGGCTCCGGGGTCCTGGCTCAGGTCTCCAGGCTCCAGGCTCAAGGCTCCAAGCTCCTGGTTCTGATCTCAGGGTTCCGGGCTCAGGGTTAGATCCATGCTCCATCTTCCAGGATCCAGGCTCCAGGCTCAAGGCTCTTGGTCAGTTTCAGGCAACAGGCTCAAGGCTTTGGGCTTAAGGCTCCAAGCTCCAGGTTCCAGGCTACATGCTCGGGGTCAGTTCCAGGCTCCGGGTTTCAGGCTTCAGGCTCAGGGATCCAGGCTCCCGGCTCAGTGTCAGTTCCAGGCTCCGGTCTCCGGGCACCAGGCTTCAGACTCCGGGCTCTGGGTCAGTTTCAGGCTCCGGGCTCCAGGCTCCAGTCATGGGGTCAGTTCGGGGCTCTGGGCTCCAGGCTCAAGGCTCCGTGCACAAGGCTCGTGGCTCAAGGCTCAAGACTCTTCGGTCCGTTCTCCGGGCTCGGGGTCAGTTCCAGACTCCGCGATCAAGGATCCAGGATCCAGACTCGTGGTTCGTTTTTTTCTCCGGGCTCCGGGCTCCGGGCTCCGGGCTCCGGGCTCCGGGCTCCGGGCTCTGGGCTCTGGGCTCCGGGCTCCAGGCTCAAGGCTCCAGGCTTATTCTCTGGGCTCCAGGCTCCAGGCTCTTGTTTCAGGGTCAGTTCCAGGCTCTGGGCTCAAGGTTCTGTGCTTGGGGTTAGTTCGAGGATCAGGGGTCCAGGCTCCACGCTCCACGCTCCGTGCTCCAGGCGCCATGCCCCAAACTCCAGGACAAGGCTCCAGGTTCCTTGCTCAGGGTCATTTCCAGGCTGCGGAGTCCGGGCTCAAGGCTCTAAGCTCAAGGCTCCGTGCTCCATGCTACAGGCTCGGGGTCAGTTAAGGGCTCCGGGCTCCAGGCTCCGGGTTCCGGGTTCCGGGCTCCAAGCTCCAAGCTCGTGGCTCCAGGTTCCATTCTCCGGTTTCCAGAATCCCGGCTTGGGTTAAGTTCCAGGCTCCAGGCCCAGGGCAAAAGCCTCCTGTCTCCAGTCTTAAGATTCTGGGCTCCTTTCTCAAGGCTCAAGGCCCTACCCTCAAGGCTTCGGGCTTTGTGTCACTTCTATTCTCCGGGTTCAAGGCTTCGGGCTAAAGGCTTCGGGTTTTGGTCAGTTCCATTCTACAAATTCCAGGCTTCAGGCTCCAGGCTTTCGGCTCTGGGTATGTTCCAGGCTGCGGGCTCCAGGTACCGGGCTCCAGGCTCCCCTTTCGGGGTTTTTTAAAGGCTCCTGTATTCAGGCTTTGGACTCGGTGTCAGGTCCAGGCTCAAGGCTCCAGGCTCTGGTTTCGGGGTCAGTTCCAGGCTCCGGGCTCTAAGGCTCCGGGCTCAAGGTTCTGTGCTCGGGGTCAGTTCCAGGCTCCGGGCTCATGGCTCAAGGCTCGGGGTCAGTTCGAGAATCTGGGCTCCGGGCGCAAGTCTTTAAGCTGTGGGCTCTAGGCGCCACGCTCCAGGGTCCGTGCCTCAGTCTCAAGGCTTCAGGCTCCAACCTCCAGGTTCCATGCTCCAGGCTCTTTGTCAGTTCCAGGCTCCGGGCTCCAAGCTCCAGGCTCTGCGCTCAAGGCTCCGGATTCGTGATCAGTTCCAGGCTCCAGGCTCCAGGTTCCGGGTTCAGGGTCAAGTTCAAGGCTCCGGGCTTTGGTGTCCAGGCTCTGAGATCAAGGATCCAGGATCCGGACTCGTGGTTAGTTCTTTGCTACAGGCTCCAGGCTCCAGATTTCAGGCTGCAGGCTCCAGGCTTAGACTCCGGCCTCCAGTCTCCAGGCTCAAAGCTCCATGCTCATGGCTCTATGCTCGGGGCTCCAGGCCCCAGTTTTGGGGTCAGTTCCAGGCTCCGGGCTGCGGGCTCCAGGCTCCAGGCTCCTTGCTCTGGGCCTGGGGGCCGGTTCTAAATTCCGGTTTCCTGGCTTCAGGCTCCAGGCTTCTGGCTCGGGGTAAGTTCCATGTTTGGGGTTTCACGCCCAGGGCTCCAGGCTCCGGGCACGGGGTTTTTTAAGGATCCTGGCTCATGGCTTTGGGCTTGGTGTCTTCTTCCAGGCTTAAGGCTATAGGCTCAAGGCTTCTGGCTCTAGTCTCAAAGCTCCAGGCTCTGGGCTCGGGATCAGTTCAAGGCTCCGGGATCCAGGACCCAGGTTTCAGGTTTTTGGTGTATTCCATGCTCTGGCCTTCGGGCTCCAGGCTCTGGGCATTGGGTCAGGTCCAAGTTCCTGTCTCCAGGCTTCAGGCTTGAGGTAAGTTCCATGCTCGGGATTCCACGCCCTGGGCTATAGGCTCTTGGAACGGGGTAATTTCCACGCTCCGAGCTCCAGAATCCAGGTCGCAGGCTCCGGATTCTGAGTCCGTTCCAGGCTCCGGGCTCCAGGCTTCAGGCTCCAATCTCACAGCTCAGTGCTCCGAGCTCCAGGCTCGGGGTCTTTTCCAGTCTCCGGACTCCAGGGTCCTGGCTCAAGGTTTTGTGCTCATGGTCAGTTCCAGGCTCCGGGCTCCAGGCTCCAGGCACGGGGTTATTTCCGGCCTCCAGACTCCAGGCTCAAGGCTCTGGACTTTGGGTCAGTACAAGGCTTTGGGCTCCCGGCTCCCAGCTCCTGGTTCCATGCTCCAGGCTCCAGGGTCAAGGATCAAGGTTCTGTTCTCTGTGTCAGTTCCAGGCTCCGTGCTCCACGCTCCGTGCTCCAGGCTCCATGCCCCAAACTCCAGGTCAAGGCTCCAGATTCCTTGCTAAGGGTCATTTCCAGGCTGCGGAGTCCGGGCTTCTGGCTCCAAGCTCCAGGCTCCATGCTCTAGGCTCGGGGTCAGTTAAGGGCTCCGGGCTCCGGGCTCCGGGCTCCAACCTCCAAGCTCCAGGCTCCATTCTCCGGTTTCCAGAATCCCGGCTTGGGTTCAGTTCCAGGCTCCAGCCTCAGCCCTAAAGCCTCCTGTCTCCAGTCTTCAGATTCCGGGCTCCCTGCTCTAGGCTACGCCCTCAAGGGTCCGGGCCCAAGGCTTCGGGTTTTGTGTCACTTCTATTCTCCGGGTTCCAGGCTTCAGGCTCAAGGCTTCGGGCTCTGGGTCAGTTTAAGGCTCCAGGCTCCAGGTACCAGGCTCCAGGCTCCCCTTTCGGGGTTAGTTTGAGGCTCTGGTATCCAGGCTTTGGACTCGGTGTCAGTTCCAGGGTCCAGGATCCAGGCTCCAGTCTCCAGGCTCCAGGCTCCAGGTACCTTGTTCTAGGCTCAAGGCTCCAGGATCCAGGATCCAGGATCCAGGATCCAGCCTCGGTGTCAGTTCCACTCTCCGGGCTCAAGACTCAAGGCTCAAGGCTCAGGGTCAGTTCATGGCTCCAGTCACCAGGCTCTAGACTCCAGGCTCCATGCTTCAAGCTCCTGGTTCAAGGCTATAGGCTCAAGGCTCAGGGTTTTTTCCAGGCTCCGGCCTCCATGCTTCAGGCTCCGGGCTCAAGGCTCTTTTCTCAGTGTGGGTTCCAGGCTCCAGGCTCATGGATTTCGGCTAGGGGCTCCGGGCTCCGGGCTCCGGGCTCCGGGCTCCGGGCTCCGGGCTCCGGCTCCGGCTCCGGGCTCCGGCTCCGGCTCCGGGCTCCGGGCTCCGGGCTCCGGGCTCCAAGCACTGGGTTTGGGGTCAGTTCCAAGTTCCGGTCTCCACGTTTTGGGCTCCACATTTCGGGCTTTGGGTCAGTTCCAGGCTCCAGGCTCGTTGCTACGCGTTCCAGGCTGAAGGCTCCAAGTGATAAGCTCCAGGCTCGGGGTACATTCCATGCTCCGTGCTCAAGGCTCCAAGCTCAAGGGTCGGGGTCAGTTCCCAGCTCTGGGTTCTTTGTTCTGGGCTCCAGGCTCAAGGCTCTGGGTAAGTTCCTTGCTCCAGGCACCGGGCTCCAGGCTCCAAGTTCAAGGCTCCATGCTTCAAGCTCAAGGCTCCAGGCTCCCTGCTCCAGGCAACAGGCTCCAGGCTCGTGGCTCCGCGTTCCAGGCTCAAGGCTCCAGGCTCGTGGTCAGTTCCAGGCTCCCTGCTCCATGCAACAGGCTCCAGGCTCAACAATTCCGGCTCCATGTTTGGGGTCATTTCCAGGCTACGAGCTCTAGGCTCCGGTCTCGTTTTCGGCTCAAGTCTCCAGGCTCCGGGCTCCTTGAGCTGGGCTACGGGCTAAAGGCTTACCTCAAGGCCCAGACCTCTTGGTGAACCCATGTACCACACACTTCAGAACTTTTTGCGGTGGATCTGAGAACAGTGAAATCCCAGGCCCGGAAAGAACTGCACCCATCGTAAAATGTGGGAGAAAAAAAAAAAAAAAAAAAAAAAAAAAAAAGAAAGAAGAAGAAGAAATTGACTTAGATTTCATTTTTTAGTGTTTCACAAGAAAGGAAGCTGTTTTTGTCACTTTGAAACTAGGATGTTTTTTTCCTCAAAGACAACTTCATGAACTGAAAAGATTCGAACAAAACAGCAATAAACAAATCATTTTTGACTTGTTTATTTTTGGCTTCTTTTCTCGGTAGAAGAGGCGAAAATTTCATTTTTGAGCGTTTCACGCGATAAGAAGCTGTTTTGGTCACATTGAGACTAGGATGTCTTTTTCTAAAAGAAAACTTCATGAACTGAAAAAACTGGAACAAAACAGTTATAAACCTATTATTTCTGACTTGTTTTGAGTGTTTTCCTTCTTTTCTGAGTAGAAGAGTCAAAAATGTCATTTTTGAGCGTTTCACGCGATAAGAAGCTGTTTTGGTCACTTTGAGACAAGGATGTTTTTTCTCAAGCAGAATTTCGTGACATGAGAAGACTTTTATAAAAAAGCCATAAAACACCTTTTTCTGACTTGTTTTTAGGGTTTTCCTTCTTTTCTGAAGAGAAGAGGCAAAAATGTCATTTTATAGCGTTTCAGACTATAAGAGGCTGTTTTGGTCACTTTGAGACAAGGATGTCTTTTCTCAAGCAAAACTTCATGAACTGTTAAGAATTTGAACAAATAAGCCATTAAGCACTTTTTTCTTACTTGTTTTTAGTGTTGTCATGCTTTACTGATTATATAGGAAAAAATGTCATGTTTGAGCGTTTTACACGGTAAGAAGCTATTTTGGTTACTTTGAGACAAGGATGTTTTTTCAAAAGCAGAAATTCATTATCTGAGAAGACTATGACAAAACAGCCATAAAACACCTTTTTCTGACTTGTTTTTAGTGTTTTCCGTCTGTTTTGAGTAGAAGAGGCAAAAATGTCCTTTTTGGGCGTTTCCGACGATAAGAAGCTGTTTTGGTCACTTTGAGACAAGGATGTATTTTCTCAATCAAAACTTCATGAACTGATAAGAATTTGAACAAATAAGACATTAAGCACTTTTTTCTTACTTGCTTTTAGTGTTGTCATGCTTTACTGATTATATAGGGAAAAAAATGTCATTTTTGAGCGTTTTACACGGTAAGAAGCTATTTTGGTCACTTTGAGACAAGGATGTTTTTTCACAAGCAGAACTTCATTATCTGAGAAGACTATGACAAAACAGCCATAAAACACCTATTTCTGACTTGTTTTTAGTGTTATCCGTCTGTTTTGAGTAGAAGAGGCAAAAATGTCCTTTTTGAGCGTTTCAGACGATAAGAAGCAGTTTTGGTCACTTTGAGACAAGGATGTTTTTTCTTAAGCGGAACTTCATGATCTTAGAAGACTATGACAAAACAGCCATAAGCCACTTATTCCTGACTTGTTTTCAGTGTTTTCTTTCTTTACAGAGTAGAAGAGGCAAAAATGTCATTTTTGAGCGTTTCAGACGGTAAGAAGCTGTTTTATGTCACGTTGAGAAAGTAATTTTTTTTTTCTCAAAGAAATCTTGATAAACTGAAAAGACTCGAACAATAAAGCCATAATTGACTTTTTTCTGACTTGTTTTTTGCGTTTATCTACTTTTCACTGTAGAAGAGGAAAGAATGTCATTTTTGAGCGTTTCAGACGATAAGAAGCTGTTTTGGTCATTTTGAGACAAGGATGTTTTTTCACAAGCAGAACTTCATTATCTCAGAAGAATTTGAACAAAAAAGCCCTGAAACACCTATTTCTGACTTGTTTTTAGTGTTTTCTTTGTTTACTGGGTAGAAGAGGTAAAAATGTCATTGTTGAGCGTTTTGAGCGATAAGAAGCTGTTTTGGTCACTTTGAGACAAGGATTTTTTTTCTCAAGCAGAACTTCATGATACGACGTTGAAATAATAGCCACTTATTCCTGACTTGTTTTTAAAATTTTTCTGCTTTTGTGAGTAGAGCCAGTAAAAATGTCATTTTGAGCGTTTCACTTCAAGAGAAGCTGTGGGACTTGTCAATTTCCATCCATCCATTCTCTTCCGCTTATCCGGGGCCGGGTCGCGGGGGTAACAGTCTAAGCAGGGATGCCCAGACTTCCCTCTCCCCAGACACCTCCTCCAGCTCTTCCGGGGGGATCCCGAGGCGTTCCCAGGCCAGCCGAGAGACATAGTCTCTCCAACGTGTCCTGGGTCTTCCCCGAGGTCTCCTCCCGGTGGGACATGCCCGGAACACCTCCCCAGGGAGGCGTCCAGGAGGCATCCGAAACAGATGCCCGAGCCACCTCAGCTGTCAATTTTTCCAGCCTTAATCTTACTTTTTTTTTTTTTTTTTTTTTTTTTTTTTTAAAGACAGAACCCTGGTTGGCTTAACCCCCCCCTGTTTTTTTTTTTTTTTTTTTTTAACCTCCGGTTCTTTTCCTCACCTGAAGCTTGAAACTTAATCTCCTGGCCCAATCTAACTCTTTTTATTTTTATTTTTTTTCTGTCTCGTTCCCCGTCTCTTCCTTCCAGCATCCTTAAAGTAGCACACTGAGATCTTTCATTTTTCAAACTACCCCAGTGGAGACGGAAGTCTTCCCCACCCTGTTCCAAACCCAGGGGTTTGAACTCTTCTCCTCCTGGCCTAGTCTGACGTTTTTTTCTCTTTCTCCTCCTCTTTTCTCTCCAGTATCCCTAAAGCTTCACACTTAGTTCTTGCATTTTCAAACCACCCCGTGGAGAAAGAATGCTGTCTTACATTGCAGCCACACACTAGTGGAAGAACTCTGTCCATGGTCCTGAGATTCTTTTTCTTTCTTTCTCTCTCGCTCTTTCTCTCCCTCGTTCCTCCAACCCCCTTAAAGCTGCACACTGGCGTGCATGGACGTGGAAGAACACTTGGAAATGTCGCACTTACTGGTCGAACCCCGACCGGAACGGCTGGTGGACGGTGTGGACTCTGTCTTTTTTCCAGCCTGTGTGGGACATTGTTATTTTTCCAAAGACAGAACACCGGTTAGCCTGACCCCTTTTTTAACCTCCGGTTCTTTTGTCATCTGGAGCTGGATAACGATAAAATAGTAAATGTCATTTTTGAACGTTTCACTTCAAGAGAAGCTGTGGGACTTTTCCTCATCTGAAGCTGGAAACCTAATCTCCTGGCTCCAGGCACGGGGTCATTTCCAGGCAACGGGCTCCAGACTTCAGGCTCCCAGCTCTGGACTCGGGGTCTGTACAAGGCTTCGGGCTCCCGGCTCCAGGCTCCCGGCTCCATGCTCCGGGCTCCAAGGCTTCAAACCAAGGTTCGGTGCTCGGGGTTTATTCCAGGCTCCGCGCTGCAGGCTCCATGTTCCCTGAGCAGGGTTCCGGGTTCGTGGTCATTTCTAGGCTCCGGGCTCCAAGGTCCGGACTTGGGGTCAGTTCCAGTTTCCAGGCTCAAGGCTCACGGCTCCAGGCTCCGTGCATGAGGTTAGTTCAAAGTTGTGGGATCCATGTTTCAGGCTCCAGGCTTCTGGCTCGGGGTAAGTCCCAGGCTCCGGGTTCCACGCCTTGGGCTCAAAGCTCTGGACACGGGGTTATTTCCAGGCTCCGGGCTCCAGGCTTTGGGCTTTAGGTGTTCTTCCAGGCAAAGTTATTATTCTAAATGAAAATGAACGAAATGACGACAACTAAAATTGAACAAAAACATTTTCGTCAACTGAAATAAATAAAAACTCTAATTAAAAGAAAAAAACGATAACTAACTGAAACTGTATTGTTTGGTTACAAAACTAACTAAAACGTATAAAAATTATGTGTAAAATTCCCTTCGTTTTCGTCTTTGTAAATGTCGGATTCATATGAAATTCATTTATTTCGCTCCAGCAGTTTGAGCTAGTAGCACCATACGACACTACACAGTCTGTCATGTCTGGTCATTTGCGGTTTCCAGTCGTCTTCTGGTCCCCACTCTACCTGGAACATACAGACTAAAGCTGGGACACAGCAGCACAGTCCTGTCTGGGATTTACTTTAGTGATGAGTTGGTTCCTTTTTTTTTTTTCTTTCTTTGCACTCACTGTGTGTGCGCGTGAGTGACAGAGAAAGAGCGGAGCAAAACGACAAAGTCATATATACTCCAGTATAGTATATATTTTTCTATCTGGTTTAACTGCTGGTTAGCTGGTTTATATTTTTCTTTCTGGTTTAACTGCTGGTTAGCTGGTTTAAATGTTTCTTTCTGGTTTAACTGCATGCTGCTTCGTGCATCTCCTTTCACGCTTTGTACATCATTGTTTTCACGTAATTTACGTTGTGTATGGATCAAACACACCCCCCCAACCTGCTATAGGGAATTTATACATCATAATGTACATTTGTTCGTGTCTCTGCTCAGTCAATGAGCCGCCCTAACCCGACCCCCAAATAAAGTGTCCAGAGTAACCCCCTGATTCGCGCCGCACTAATTTCTTTGAATAGGATGGTGAAGAAGATAAAATTTATGACATAACTAAAAGTAATACTAAACTAAACTAAACTAAACTAAACTAAAAGTAAGCATTCAGAAAAAAAAAAAAAGATAACTAATAAAAACAAGCAAGCATGCTCACAAAACTAATGAAAACTAACTGAATAATAATAAAAAAAAAAAGTCAAAACTAAATAAACCTAAAATATGATTAAAAATCCAAAACCATTCTAATCTTGCTTCCATGCTCCCGGCTCCATGCTCCCGGCTCAAAGCTCCAGGCTCAAGGCTCATTGCTCCGGGCTCAGGATCAGGTCCAGGCTCCGGGCTCAAGGCCCCAGGTACTGTGTTCGGGGTCAGTTCCAAGCTCAAAGCTCCGGGCTCCAGGCTCGGAAATAAAGAATCCAGGCTCTGGGCTCCAGGTTCTTTGATCCGGGCTCCATTCTTGGGTTCAGTTATTGTTTCGAGGTTACTGGCTCCATGCTCCAGGCTCCGGGCGCCAGGCTTTGGGCTCGGGGTCGTTTTCCAGGCTCCAGACTCAAGGCTCCTTGTTCCAGGCTCAAGGCTCCAGGCAGGGGGGCCGGTTCTGAGTTCCGGTCTCCTGGCTTCAGGCTCCAGGCTCCAGGCTCCAGGCTCCAGGCTCCAGGCTCCAGGTTCCAGGCTCCAGGCTCCAGGCTCCAGGCTCCAGGCTTCTGGCTCAGTGTAAGTTCCATGCTTGTGGTTTCATGCCCCAGGGCTCCAGCCTCCGGGCACGGGGTTTTTTCCTTGCTCCGGGCTCCAGGCTTTGGGCTCGGGGTCTTCATCCAGGCTCTAGGCTCCCGGCTCCAGTCTCACAGCTCCAGGCTCAAAGCTCCAGGCTCTGGGCTCAGGATCAGTTCAAGGCTCCGGGCTCCAGGACCCAGGTTTCGTATTCGGGGTGTATTCCATGCTCTGGCCTGTGGGCTCCAGCCTCCAGGCTCCGGGCATTGGGTCAGGTCCAAGTTCTGTTCTCCAGGCTTCAGACTTCGGGCTCGGGGTAAGTTCCATGCTCAGGGTTCCACGCCCTGAGCTACAGGCTCTTGGAACGGGGTCATTTCCACGCTCCGGGCTCAAGAATCCTGGCTCCGGACTCGGGGTCAGTTCCAGGCTCCAGATTCCTGGCTCCAAGCTCAAGTTTCTGTGCTTGGGGTCAGTTCCAGGCTCTGCGCTCCACGCTCCTTGTTCCGGGCACAGGGCTCCGGGCTTGTTGTCATTTTTTGGCTCCGGGCTCCAAGGTCCAGACTTAAGGTCAGTTCCAGGCTTTGGGCTCCAGGCTCAGGGCACACGGCTCCATGCTACGGGCTCCAGGCTTGAAGTAAGTTCAAGGGTTCGGGCTCCAGGCTCAGGGATCAAGGCTCCATGTTCAAGGTTCAGGGTTCTTTTCTCCGGGCTCGGGGTCAGTTCGAGTATCTGGGTTCCGGGCTCCAGTCTTTAAGCTCTGGTCTCTAGACTCTACACTCCAGGCTCCAGGCTCTAGGCTCCAGGCTCAAAGCTCCAGGCTCAAAGCTCCAGGCTCTGGGCTCGGGATCAGTTCAAGGCTCCGGGCTCCAGGACCCATGTTTCAGGGTCGATTTTTATTCCATGCTCTGCTCATCAGGCTCCAGCCTCCAGGCTCCGGGCATTGCGTCCGGTCCAAGTTCCTGTCTCCAGGCTTCAGGCTCCAGGCTTCGGTCTCGGGGTAAGTTCCATGCTCGGGGTTCCATGCCCTGGGCTCCAGGCTCCTGGAACGGGGTCATTTCCACGCTCCGGGCTCCAGAATCCAGGCTCCAGGCTCCAGGCTCCAGGCTCCAGGCTCCGGACTCGGGGTCTGTTCCAGGCTAAGGGCTCCAGGCTCAAGGATCAAGGCTCAAGGCTCCAGGCTCCAGGCTCCAGGCTCTGGGGTCAGGGCTCCACATTCCAGGCTCCAGGCTCTGCTCTCCAGGCTCTGGGCTGCAGGCTCGAGGGTCCGGTCTCCAGGCTCCAGGCTCCAGGCTCCAGGCTCCAGAGCCAGAGTTAGGGCTCCGGGTTGAGGCTCAGTTCCAGTGTTTAGGTTATGGCTGAGGCCAGGGTAAGGGCTCCAGGCTTGGGCTCAGTTCCAGGATTAGGGTTAGGGCTCAGTTCCAAGACCAGGGTAAGGGCTCCGGGCTTAGGCTCAGTTCCAGGGTAAGGGTTAGGGCTTTGGCCAGGGTCAGGTTTAGGGCTCAGAGCTCGTGCTCAGTTCCAGGCTCCAGGCTAAAGGCTCTAGGCTCTGGGCTCCAGGTTCCGGGCTCCGGAGTCAAGGCTCCGCGCTCCTGGCTTTTGGTCAGTTCCAGGCTCTGGGCTCAAGGCTCCGCACTCTGGGCTCCGGGCTCCAGAATCCCGGCTTTTGGTCTTTTCCAGGCTCCAGGCTCCAGGCCAAAGGCTCCAGACTTCAGGCTTTGGGTAGGTTCCAGGCTCCAGGCTAAAGGCTCAAGACTCCACGCTCCAGGTTCAAAGCTCATGGCTCCAGGCTTGGGATTACTTCAAAGCTCCGGGCTCCAGGATCCAGGCTCCGAGTTTTCGGTCAACTCCAGGCTAAGGGCTCCTGGCTTAATTCTCGGGTTCAGTTCCAGTCTCGAGGTTCCTGGCTCCAAGCTCTGGGCCCGAGGCTTTGGGCTCGGGGTCTTCTTCCAGGCTCTAGGCTCCAGACTCCAGGCACCAGGCTCAAAGCTCCAGTCTCCAGGCTCCGTGCTCCAGGCTTTGGGCTCATGATCGGTTTCAGGCTGTGGACTCCGGGCTTCAGGTACAGGGTTTAGGGTCAGTTCTAGGCTCCGTGCTCCAGGCTCCGCGATCCAGGCTTTGGGCTCAGTGTCTTCTTCAAAGCTCCAGACTCCAGGCTCCAGGCTCCAGGCTCCGCGCTCCACACGCTCTTGGCTCGTGATCAGTTGGAGGATCATGGCTCTGGGCTAGAGTCTTTATGCTCTGGGCTCTTGGCTCCGTGCACCAGGATCTGTGCTCCAGGCTCACGGCTCAAGGCTCCAAGCTCCAAGCTCCAAGCTCCAGGTTCAATGCTCCAGGCTCCAGACTCTATGTCAGTTCCAGGCCCAGTGCTCCATACTATAGGTTCCAGACTCCAGGCTTGGGGTTAGATCCAGGCTCCGGGGTCCGGGCTCAGGTCTCCAGGCTCCGGGCTCCAGGCTCAAGGCTCAAGGCTCCAAGCTCCTGGTTCTGATCTCAGGGTTCCGGGCTCAGGGTCAGATCCATGCTCCAGCTTCCAGGCTCCAGGCTTCAGGCTCAAGGCTCTTGGTCAGTTACAGGCTCCAGGCTCTAGGCTTTTGGCTTAAGGCTCCAAGCACCAGGTTCCCAGCTACATGCTCGGGGTCAGTTCCAGGCTCCGGGCTTCAGGCTTCAGGCTCAGGGATCCAGGCTCCCGGCTCAGTGTCAGTTCCAGGCCCCGGTCTCCGGGCACAAGGCTTCAGACTCCGGGCTCGGGGTCAGTTTCAGGCTCCGTGCTCCAGGCTCCAGTCATGGGGTCAGTTCGAGGCTCTGGGCTCCAGGCTCTGGGCTCCAAGCTCAAGGCTCCGTGCACAACGCTCGTGGCTCAAGACTCTGCGCTCCGTGTTCCGGGCTCGTGGTCAATTCCAGACTCCGCGATCAATGATCCAGGATCCAGACTCGTGGTCAGTTTTTTTTCTCCGGGCTCCAGGCTCCAGGCTCAAGGCTCCAGGCTTAGACTCCGGGCTCCAGGCTCCAGGCTATTGTTTCGGGGTCAGTTCCAGGCTCTGGGCTCAAGGTTCTGTGCTCGGGGTTTGTTCAAGGATCTGGGCTCCGAGCTCAAGTCTTTAAGCTGTGGGCTCCAGGCTCCACCCTACATGCTCCATGCCCCAAACTCCAGGTCAAGGCTCCAGGTTCCTTGCTCAGGGTCATTTCCAGGCTGCGGAGTCCGGGCTCAAGGCTCCAAGCTCATGGCTCCGTGCTCCATGCTCTAGGCTCGGGGTCAGTTCCAGGCTCCGGGCTCAAAGCTCCATTCTCAGGTTGAGTTCCACTCCTGAGTTTTCTGGCTCCAGGCTCCGGGCTCCAGGCTTTGGGCTCTGGGTCTTCTTCCAGGCTCCAGACTCCAGGCTCTAGCCTCCAGGCTCCAAGCTCCATGCTCCGCGCTCCAGGCTATTGGCTCGTAATCAGTTCCAGGGTCCGGGCTCCAGGTTCCAGATTCAGGGTTCGGGGTCAGTTCAAGGCTCTTGGCTCAAGGCTCTGCGATACAGGCTTTGGGCTCATGTCTTCTTCCAGGCTCTAGACTCAAGGCTCCTTTTTCCAGGCTCAAGGCTCCAGGCAGGGGGGCCGGTTCCGAGTTCCGGTCTCCTGGCTTCAGGCTCCAGGCTTCTGGCTCAGTGTAAGTTCCATGCTTGGGGTTTCATGCCCCAGGGCTCCAGACTCCGGGCACGGGGTTTTTTCCAGGCTCCGGGCTCCAGGCTTTGGGCTCGGGGTCTTCTTCCAGGCTCTTGGCTCCCGGCTCCCGGCTCAAGGCTCACAGCTCCAGGCTCAAAGCTCCAGGCTCTGGGCTCGGGATCAGTTCAAGGCTCCGGGCTCTAGGACCCAGGTTTCGTGTTCGGGGTGTATTCCATGCTCCTTCCTATGGGCTCCAGCCTCCAGGCTCCGGGCATTGGGTCAGGTCCAAGTTCCGTTCTCCAGGCTTCAGGCTCCAGGCTTCGGGCTCGGGGTAAGTTCCATGCTCAGGGTTCCACACCCTGAGCTCCAGGCTCTTGGAACGGGGTCATTTCCATGCTCCGGGCTCCAGAATCCAGGCTCCGGACTCGGGGTCAGTTCCAGGCTCCAGATTCCAGCTCTAAGCTCAAGTTTCTGTGCTCGGGGTCAGTTCCAGGCTCCGCGCTCCACGTTCCATGTTCCGGGCACAGGGCTCCGGGCTTGTTGTCATTTCTTGGCTCCGGGCTCAAAGGTCCAGACTTAAGGTCAGTTCCAGGCTTTGGGCTCCAGGCTCAGGGCACACGGCTCCATGCTACGGGCTCCAGGCTTGGAGTAAGTTCCAGGGTTCGGGCTCCAGGCTCAGGGATCAAGGCTTCATGTTCATGGTCAGTTCAAGGTTCAGGGTTCTTTCCTCCGGGCTCGGGGTCAGTTCGAGTATCTGGGTTCCGGGCTCCAGTCTTTAAGCTCTGGTCTCTAGACTCTACACTCCAGGCTCCAGGCTCTAGGCTCCAGGCTCAAAGCTCCAGGCTCAAAGCTCCAGGCTCAAAGCTCCAGGCTCTAGGCTAGGGATCAGTCCAAGGCTCCAAGCTCCAGGACCCAGGTTTCTGGGTCGATGTGTATTCCATGCTCTACCCATCAGGCTCCAGCCTCCAGGCTCTGGGCATTGGGTCAGGTCCA